>NW_016828707.1:1131478-1177722 GCF_001698545.2 Rhinopithecus bieti | reverse complement strand
GCCTGTAATCCCAGCACTTTGGGAGGCCGAGGCAGGAGGATCACGAGGTCAGGAGATCGAGACCATCCTGGCTAACACGGTGAAACCCTGTCTCTACTAAAAAAAAATACAAAAAATTAGCTGGGCATGGTGGTGGGCGCCTGTAGTCCCAGCTACTTGGGAGACTGAGGCAGGAGAATGGCGTGAATCCAGGAAGCGGAGCTTGCATTGAGCCAAGATCGCACCACTGCACTCCAGCCTGGGCGACAGAGCAAGACTCCGTCTCAAAAAAAAAAAAAAAAAAAAAAAAAATAGCCTACCCATTGCTTGACTGGAGCTAGATAGCTGAGAATTCAGATGTAAAGTGAAAAGTTCTAAATATTTATCCATGTGAGTTGTGCAGCTCATTCTTGGCTAGTCTGTGGCCTTTGTAACGTTATGTGCTGAGTTCCTTCTCATCTTACCTACTCCAATGATGGAGCTAGATCCCGTACCTTTACCATATTCATAGAGAAAGGAAATAGAACTTGGACAGGAATGCATAAAATTTTGTTAAAAGCTGAGTACAGGGTCAGGCGCCATGGCTCACGCCTGTAGGTCCTCAGCACTTTGGGAGGCTGAGATGAGCTGATCACTTAGGGCCAGGAGTTCAAGACCAGCCAGGCCAACATGGCAAAACCCCATCTCTACAATAAATATAAAAATTAGCCTGGTGTGTTGGCACACGCTTGTAATCCCAGCTACTCAGGAGACTGTGACACAAGAATCGCTTGAACCAAGGAGGTGGAGGTTGCTGTGAGCTGAGACTGCGCCTCACTCAAGCCTGGGCGCCGCACTCCCAGCACTTTGGGGGGCTAAGGTGGGCAGATCACTTGAGGTCAGGAGTTTAAGACCAGCCTGGCCAACATGGTGAAATGCCATTTCTACTAAAAATTTTAATACAAAAATTAGCCGGGCGTGGTGTCAGGCATCTGTAGTCCCAGCTACTCAGGAGGCTGAGGCAGGAGAATCACTTGAACCTGGGAGGCAGAGGTTGCAGTGAGCCAAGACCACGCCACTTCACTCCAGCCTGGGCAGTTTTTTTTTGTTTTTGTTTTTTTCAAGACAAACACCCGAATACACAAACACCTTTAGAAAAGATGTTTCTAAATTATAGATTGGCTGTGTTAGATTTATGAACATGTAGTGAAACTTGACGAGGAGAGCTGTGGTTTCTCAGCATGGGCTTGGCAGGTGCCCATGGTACCCATGTGCAGGGAGACTCAGTGAGAATCAAAGGACTGACGCTGAGATACTCAAAACCCAAAGGTCGTAAGCTGGAGGAGTCCACAGCTGGAGAAGCACCTCCCACAGGAATGGAAAGCCTTCCAGAGTGAGCAGGAGCTGTGAGGTGACCCCCCTCCTCAGATCAGGGTTGTTCAGTGTCTTAGGAGGGGAGGAGAGAATCCTTCCAGAATGGCCAAGTAAAAACTTTTTCCAGCCTGGGCATCATAGCAAGACCCTGTCTCTACAAAATGTATATGTATATTAGCCAGGCGTGGTATCACGCGCCTGTAGTCCAGCTACTTGAGAGACTGAGGAAGCCGGATTGTTTGAGGCTGGGAGTTCAACACCAGCCTGGGCGAGACCCTGTTTAAATAAATAAATGTTTTTCTTTTTCCAGGAAAATGTTTTGGGGGGTCAGGTGACCTCCGCAGGCATGTCCGCACTCACACTGGGGAGAAGCCGTACACGTGTGAGATCTGTAACAAGTGCTTTACCCGCTCCGCAGTGCTCCGGCGGCACAAGAAGATGCATTGCAAAGCTGGTGATGAGAGCCCAGACGTGCTGGAGGAGCTCAGCCAAGCTATCGAGACCTCCGACCTCGAGAAATCTCAGAGCTCAGACTCTTTCTCCCAAGACACGTCCGTGACGTTGATGCCAGTGGCGGTTAAACTCCCCGTCCACCCAGTGGAAAATTCTGTGGCGGAATTTGATAGCCACTCTGGTGGCTCCTATTGTAAGTTACGGTCCATGATCCAACCTCATGGAGTTAGTGACCAGGAGAAGCTGAGTTTGGATCCTGGTAAACTTGCCAAGCCCCAGATGCAGCAGACACAGCCTCAGACCTATGCTTACTCGGATGTGGACACCCCAGCCGGTGGCGAGCCGCTGCAGGCCGATGGCATGGCCATGATCCGCTCCTCTCTGGCTGCTTTGGACAACCACTGCAGTGACCCCCTGGGCAGTCGAGCATCTTCCACCGCTTATAGGAACTCAGAGGGCCAGTTTTTCTCCAGCATGACTCTCTGGGGGCTAGCGATGAAGACGCTGCAGAATGAAAACGAGTTAGACCAGTGATGTACCACGCTTCTCCACAGTAGAGGTCTGTTCGCAGTTTGGCAGGCTGGTGTCAGGGCTGTGGGAGGACCCGGTTTCCCCATGATGGTTCCTTCTAACTAGCCAGAGAATAGATAGCTTCCCTCCTGATGATGGCTCATAATCTGAAGCATCTTGAACTGAGGGTTGGGGGGGGTGGGGCGCCTGCTGGCTCACCGTGAGGCAGCTGTGGGAGGAAGCGCTGACGTCACAGAAGCCAAAGGCTGGATGCTGTCTCAGCAGCTTCAGCTAGCGGGAGAGCGCATGTGCAGTGTCAACTACTGTACGTGTTGGTCATGTTAAAGGAATTATATATGTATAGTATTACAAGTATTTTTGCATTTTTACAAGATTGAAATTTGTAGCATTTTGTATTATTTACACAGAATTTATTTGTATATGAAACTCATACCATAATTTAATTTGAATAAATGAAACTTTTCTATATAATAGTAGTATGTTTCCTCTAGCATTTTTATTAATCTAAAGACTAGGGGTATAAAAATAAATAGCAGCGAGAACTCACTCTGCAAGGATAAGAACCTCATTCGTCAGTCTCCCTCCTGGTACAGCGGGTTTCTGGGTGGTCAGAACAGCCTGACTCCTGGCTGCCACTTACTGGCAAGGTCATGGGTGAGCTATTCACCCTTTCAGGATCTTCTTTGGGGTTTCTTTTTTGTAGTATGAGAGAAACATCTTCCAGCATTTTTACAAGGCTTGACTGATCCGAGCACCCACTTGAAAATACCTACCCAGGGCCTGGCCCTTGACAGGGCTTTCTAAATATTTACTTCCCCTTCCCAGCAGGCTCAACGGCCTCCACGGGAAGGAGATGTGCCCGTGGTGCTGTCGCTAGAATATCAAGGTGAGACTGTGGATGTGGCACGTCACAGTGATCTGCTTATAGCACCGCCTCCATGGAGGACTGTGTGGAGAGCATCCTCGAATACTCATGAGCAGCGCTAACTCAGAAGTACAAGATAAACGAGAGACCAGTGACGAGGAGAGGATTTTCATAGAAAAACAGCACAGTTGCAGAGTAGGGCATCAGCTCTGAAGTCCATTACAGGTGCATTTCCTGGTTTCCCAACCATCAGCTGCACTGCGCTCCTGCCAGGCTGGCTCAGTGAGCATCTGTTGTCCCCGTTGCACACATGGAGTGAACTTGGAACACAGTGGCCGCACGTGAATGCGGATCTTCCTCCTTCCTCCCCGTGTCCTCTCCTCTCGTGGCCTCCTCTGGCTCCTCCCTCATCCCAACTCCTGTAGCTCTTCAGCCTCGCAGCACCTACAGCCCATCCATCCCCTTGGCTGTCCCTGTGGACCCTCCTCCGCCATGGTTCACCCGCCAATCCCTTTATCCATTTCACCTGGTGAACCTCTAGTGCTACACAGAGGTAGCCCAGCCAGGCTGGTGAGCAACAGCCATTCTCCAGTTTCTACAGCTCTCCTGAGCCCCCACCCTATCCTACAATCCCCTCTCCTTGATCCAGGCCACATGCTACCCTAGACGCTTGTGTCACATCTTCTCAGACCTCTGCAGCTCGCCTGTCGTGCTTATGGCCTTGCTTCCTGTTTCTCTCAGAACCTAGAAACAAATAGGGGCCAGGCATGGTGGCTCACGCCTGTAATCCCAACAGGTTGGGAGACTGAGGCAGGTGGGTCACTTGAGCTCAGGAGTTTGAGACCAGCCTGACCAACATGGTAAAACCTCATCTCTACTAAAAATACAAAAATTAGGTATAGTGGCACACACCTGTAGTCCCAGCTACTCAGGAGGCTGAGGCATGAGAATCGCTTGAACCTGGGAAGCAGAGGTTACAGTGAGATCGCACCCCTGCACTCCAGCCTGGGCAACCTAGCAAGTCTGTCTCAAAAAAAAGAGAAAGAAAGAAAGAAATAGGAAAGAACGTTCCTCAAGCTCCCACAACACCTCCCTACCTTCCCACATCTGTGCCCGTGGACTCTGCACTTTCCCATCTAAAACCAACCTGCCCCAAACCCCTGATTTCCCACCTCTGCTTTTTCTCATGAAGTCTTATCACCATCTGACCATCTGACCTGCTATATATTCTTCCCCCGTTAGGATGTAAGCTCTCTCTCTCTCTCTCTTTTTTTTTTTCAGTAGAGACAGAGTCTTACTATGTTGCCCAGGCTAGTCTCAAACTCCTGAGCTCAAGTAATCCTCCCACCTAGGCCTCCCAAAGTGCTAGGATTACGGGCATGAGCCACCAAGCCTGGCCAGGATATAAACTCCTTGTGTCTCTTTTGTACACTGCTTTATCCTCAGTGCCCAAAACAGTGCCTGACACTAAATGCTCAGTAACAAGTTGTCAAATGAATGTCTTTGGAATACTTTTTAGTCAAAATATTGAACCTCCTAGATTGATTTATTTTTTTCTCCTGAACCTTGTTCATCAGACGCTTGTCCCGTTACTCCACTGAAACACTTTTTGCCCAGGTATCCCACGACCTCCCCATTGCTAAACCCACTGAGAATTCTCAGTCCCCATCCTAATGCCTCTTAGACAGTATATGACACTTCAGCAGCAAGTGAATTCTATTTTTCTCCTTGAAACAAGAACCAAGAGGACCACTCCTGCTAGGTTTCCCCTTCATGCATGGGTGGCTCTGACTTGGACTCCTTCCCCTACCCCAACACACATTGTAAAGTTGGGGTGCCCCAACTTTAAGAGCACAGGCCCTGGACCTCCTCTCTGGCCTTGCTCTGTCCCTAGGCCATCTCCTCAATGACAGAGCAGGAGCACCGTCATCTTGGACAAACAACTCCACTTTTTAAGTTCCAGCCCCCTTTCTAACCTCATGCATTTCAAGGAAATCACTTCTCTTCTAACAACAAACAGCCAGGAAGAGCAGACAATGAAACACAGATAAGACAGCTTGGGCACACAGGGAGGAGGGAAAGTCTCTTGGGTAATCACCAAACTTCACCCTCATACAATGGGCCCCAGTAAAACAGTGGGCCCTAATAAGCACATTCCTTTCCCTTTAGGCACACTGAGACAGGGAGGCTAAAAGCAGACAGGTGGTATGCCTGCAGCTGCAGGAAGATGTGTGGGAACAGATGCAAAAACTCTCCCTCTGGCCGGGCGCGGTGGCTCAAGCCTGTAATCCCAGCACTTTGGGAGGCCGAGGCGGGCGGATCACAAGGTCAGGAGGTCGAGACCATCCTGGCTAACACAGTGAAACCCCGTCTCCACTTAAAAAATACAAAAAATTAGCCGGGCGAGATGGCGGCGCCTGTAGTCCCAGCTACTCGGGAGGCTGAGGCAGGAGAATGGCGNGGCCGGGCGCGGTGGCTCAAGCCTGTAATCCCAGCACTTTGGGAGGCCGAGGCGGGCGGATCACAAGGTCAGGAGGTCGAGACCATCCTGGCTAACACAGTGAAACCCCGTCTCCACTTAAAAAATACAAAAAATTAGCCGGGCGAGATGGCGGCGCCTGTAGTCCCAGCTACTCGGGAGGCTGAGGCAGGAGAATGGCGGGAACCCGGGAGGCGGAGCTTGCAGTGAGCTGAGATCCGGCCACTGCACTCCAGCCCGGGCGACAGAGCGAGACTCCGTCTCAAAAAAAAAAAAAAAAAAACTCTCCCTCCCAGACAAGACAGAGACACAGAAACATTCTGAGCCTGTGATAAGCTCTCCCACCCTGAACCCTTAAATACTCTTAGTCTGTAAGAGAGAGGGCCTCTGACCTAACTCGGCCAGAAGCCCCTCTCAGGTTTACTCTGCAAAATAAACCTATCTTTGTTGAGTGGTTTTTCGTGTTTCTTTCCTCTTTATTTAACTCTTACACTCACATCTCATGGCCTTAATTAAGTACTGTCTGCCTGTGACTCTTCCCAGAACTCTGGATTCCTGTCCTGAGCTGCCTACTAGCGTCTTCACAGACACCCCAGACCAAGAGCTTTCAAGACCAAGCTCCTTGTCTTTTCCTCAATTCATGGTCACCTTATTAAATGGCAATCCTGTTCCTCCAGGATTTTTAATCCTGAGCGTTTTACTCAGACTAAAAACCTTAAGAGTTATCTTACTTCATCAGGAAGCACTTATGGAGTTGTCTCCTGTATGCCAGGCACTGGATTTGCCAAAGGCTCAGAAAACAAGACACCTAGGCCAAGTCACATTTTTGAATAAATCTGCTTGATGAGGACAATAATTTGCTCTTGTAGAATAAAACTTTAGGGAATAGCATTAAAACCAAAGTTCTAGGCTGGGCTCAGTGGCTCATGCCTGTAATTCCAGCACTTTGGGAGGCTGAGGTGGGTAGATCACTTGAGGTCAGGAGTTCAAGACCAGCCTGGCCAACACGGTGAAACCTCTTCTCTACTAAAAATACAAAAATTAGCCAGGTGTGGTGGCGGGCACCTGTGATCCTAGCTACTCGGGAGGCTGGGCAGGAGAATCGCTTGAACCAGGAAGCAGAGGCTGCAGTGAGCTGAGATTGTGCCACTGCACCTAAGCGTAGGCAATAGAACGAGACTATCTCCAAAAACAAACAAGCCAAAACCCCAAAGTTCTCTTCGTTCACATTTCGTGTCTCTTCCTTTTCTGTCCTTGTTACCCTGGCCCCAAAGCCTTATCCTAAAGAAAGAAAATCTCAGAAGAGGTGAAAAGGCTTGGAATGCGTGAATGCAAACTTGGACAGCAAATTATCTGACAGCGGACCAGACCTTGACCTTGTGCTGTGCACACAGCATGGGGCATCCACAGCAAGAATAACAGCATGTGTGTGTGTTCTCACATGTGTGCACACACCTTTTATCCCAGTTAGGACACCAGAACTGTGTTCTTGGCTCCATCGCTAGCTGACTATGTGACAAATGCCCTCTTCTCACTGATCCTCAGTGTCCTGACTGTGCAATGGCTACAGAATTTCCATTTTAGAGCTCTATGATTTTCTAAGAACGGCCCATGGCTAGGTTTTGGTAGAACCTTCCAGGGTCAAGACCTGGTTTCCATTACCAAGTTGGGAGCAGAGGCCAAGAGGCTGGGCAGGTCATCAGAAAACCCCCAGCATCTTAAAATGTCTGAGCGGAAAGGGACCTTAGCAATTATATCCTATTTTCATGGGCTTCAACCTTTTGTGACTCAGCTGGAAGACTTGTTGACAATGCAGATGTTTGGAAATGATTCTATAGGTTGGGGCAAGGCCTAGGAATCTGCATTTAGCTGGTTTTCCAGATGATTCTGAGGCAGGGAGTGCAAGGGCAGTACTTGCAGGCACGTTGATCTAGTGTGAATTCCGTATTGTACAGACCCCTCGAAATGTGAAGTGACTTGCTGGATAATAACAGTAGCAAGGATGTATCACGTCTATCATGTGCCAGCACAATGGTAAACACTCTGCAAGTCAACTCAAGCTTCATAAAAACCCCATAAGGTATATCTCATAATTGCCCCATGGACAGTTGGGGAAAGTGACTCCCTGAGAGGTCAAGGAACTTGCCCAATACCACCTAGCCAGGAGAATTGGGTCCCAAAGTTCCAGGAAGACCTGGTGGCAAAGCCCCAAGCCAGGATCAGATGCAGCCTGGAACAGAGTGTAGGGCTCACCTGCCGGGTTGTGATGGATCTGGAGAGACACCTGCTGCTATTGTAGTCACGATACTCATCACCCATCCTGCTCCAGGAGCGTCTTGCATTCTTCCCCATTATTTTAACTACTTTTTGAGACAGAGTCTCACTTTGTTGCCCAGGCTGGAGTGCAGTGGTGATCACCGCACATGGCAGCCTCAACCTCCCATACTCATGTGATCTTCCCACCTCAGCCTCCCAAATAGTCTGGGACCACAGGCGAGTACCACCACGCCTGACTAATTTTTTTATATATATATACTTTTTGTAGAGCTGGAGTCTCACTATGTTGCCCAGGCTGGTCTGGAACTCCAGGCCTCAAACGATCCTCCCACTTCAATCTCCTGAGTGGCTGGGATCACAGGCATGCACCACCACATTCGGCTAATTTTTAATTTTTTTTTTTTTTTTTTGTAGAGATGGGGTCTCACTATGTTGCCCAGGCTGATCTCAAACTCCTCAACTCAAGAAATCTTCACACCTTGGCCTCCCAAAGTGCTGGGACTACAGGCGTGAGCCACCGCGCCCAGCCACTTCTTTTTTTCTTAAATTACTTAAGTAATAATACATGGACAGCAGGAAAATATATCAGAAAATACAAAGAAGTAAAAAGGAAAAAAGGCCTTCATGCATCCCATGCGTTCTCTCGTGAAATCCCTTGACAGTTGGATAATGGCACACTGTTCACATCTCGGTTTATTTCCTATCAGACATTTCCCTCTGCAATCAGACACAAAGAAATATAGACACTTGAAGGCTTTTTGTTGTTGTTGTTTGTCTTTTTGAGACGGAGTCTCGCTCTGTCGCCCAGGCTGGAGTGCAGTGGCCCGATCTCGGCTCACTGCAAGCTCCGCCTCCCGGGTTCACGCCATTCTTCTGCCTCAGCCTCCTGAGTAGCTGGGACTACAGGCACCCGCCACCACGCCCGGCTATTATTTCCTTTCTTTCTTTTTTTTTTTTTTTTTTTTTTTTTTTTTTTTTTTGTATTTTTAGTAGAGAAAGGGTTTTACCGTGTTAGCCAGGATGGTCTCGATCTCCTGACCTCGTGATCCTCCTGCCTAGGCCTCCCAAAGTGCTGAGATTACAGGCGTGAGCCATCGCGCCCAGCGAACGCTTTTTAAAGTACCTTATAGCATACATCCTACTTTGTAATCTGCCTTTCATGTAGCAAATTGCCATAAACATCTTCCCTTGTCAGAAAACGTGTGTTTCGACACCGACTCTGAATCCCTGTGAAACTCCTGTCACTTCCCTTCAGCTCAGGACGTTTGTGAAGGCCCCGCAGTGTTCTGAGCAGGGGGAGGAGCTCAGTCCAAGCTCCCTCGTCCCTGAATTCCCAGGGCTACAGCATTTCCTTCCAGCCGCCAGATGGCAACATAGCCACTGGCAACAGGCAGAGATGTGGCCCGGCTGTTCCCTGTGTTAAGGCCACCAGCAGAGGCAGCATTTCCGCAACCCTGGGCAGGTGACCAAGGACATTAGGGACCTTCCCCTTCGACCCCCAGGGGCCCGTTGGAGCGTGGCGCTCTCTTTTGCCCCGGTTTGGAGGCGCGTGTCCTGAAAAGGGAAGTCAGTTGCTCAAGTATTTTTCACCCTTTGAGCTGACTGTGGCCTGGACTTCGGCGTTCACGCTGGAGCTGCCCTAGGAGCAACCCAGCCCAGGGCCCCACCTCCCAGCTCCCAACAGGCGCTGCATCTGACAGCGGTGTGAACTCAGCCAAGCTCCCAGCGGGGCCTCGGTGACTCCGCCTGTAAAAATGGGCTTAAAAACTAGCTCTAGGGGCCAGGCGCGGTGGCTCATGCCTGAAATCCCAGCACTTTGGGAGGCTGAGGGGGGCGGGTCATTTGAGGCCAGGAGTTCCCAGCCTGGTCAACATGGTGAAACCCCGTCTTTACTAAAAATGCAAAAATTAGCCGGGTGTGGTGGTGCCCATCTGTAATCCCAGCTACTTGGGAGGCTGAGGTGGGAGAACTGCTTGAACCCAGGAGGCAGAGGTTACAGTGAGCCGAGATCGCACCACTGCACTCCAGCCTGGGCGACAGAGTGAAACTCCCTCTCAACAACAACAAAAATAGCTCTAAGAGGTTGGTTAATGGGTACACATGTACAGTTAGATAGAAGGAATAAGTTCTCGTGCTTGAGAGTACAATAGAGAATATAGCTAACAACATTGTATTGTATATTTCAAAATGACTAAAAGAATTGATTTGAAATGTTCCCAACACAAAGAAATAATACACATTCAAGGTGATTAATATTCTAAACTGGGAGGTGGGGCCCCGGGCTGGGTTGCTCCTGCGCTGATCTTTACATATGGTATGCATGGATCAGACTATCACATGGAACCCATCAATATGCACAAACAGTACGTATCAAGATAATAAATAGCTTTTGGCATAGTAAACGTTATCCCAAGTAAAAGATGCCATGCCCAGAAGGCCAGAAGGTCACATACTATATTATCCTTTTTTTTTTTTTTTTTTTTTGAGATGAAGTCTTGCGTTGTCACCTAGGCTGGAGTGCAATGGCACAATCTCGGCTCACGGCAACTTCCACCTCCTGGGTTCAAGCAATTCTCCAGCCTCAGCCTCCTGAGTAGCTGGGATTACAGGCACACACCACCACACCAGGATAGATTTTGTATTTTTAGTAGAGACAGGTTTTTGCCGTGTTGGCCAGGCTGGTCTCGAACTCCTGGCCTCAAGCAATCTGCCTGCCTTGGCCTCCCAAAATGCTGAGATTACACGCATGAACCACAGCGCCCGGCCTATTATCCCATTTTTATGAAATGTCCAGAGCAGGCAAATCCATAGAGACAGAAAGTAAGTGGTGACCAGGGGCTGGGGGAGAGGGAATGGGGAGTGGCTGCTCACTGGGTTTCTGTGAGGGTTGATGAAAAGTTCTGGAACTAGAGAGTGGTTGTTATGGACTGGAATGTGTCCCCCTCCCCCTAAAATTCACATGTTGAACCCCCTAATCCCCAAGGTGACTGTATTTGGAGCTGGGGTCTTTAAGGAAGTAATAAGGGTTAAATGAGGTCGTAGGGTGGGGCCCTGATTCCATAGGATTGGTGTCCTTATAAGAAAAGGAAGAGACATCAGATTCTCTGCCTCTCTCTGCACATGCAGAAAGACCACGTGAGGATACGGGGAGGCTGGGCTGTCTGCAAGCCAGGAAGAGAGGGCTCACCAGAAATTAACCCTCCTGGCACCTTTTTCTCCTTTTTTTTTTTTTTTTTTTTTTTAATAAAGAGACAAGGTCTTGCTCTATCATCCAGGCTGGAGTACAGTGATGCAGTCTTGGCTCACCATAGCCTCCCTCTAGGCTCAAGCAATCCTCCTGCATCAGTCTCCCTAGTAAACTATAGGTACACGTCATCATGTCTGGCTAATTTTTATTTTTTGTAGAGATAGGGTCTCACTTTGTTGCCTGGGCTGATCTCAAACTCTTGGCCTCAAGCGGTCCTCCCTCCTGGGCCTCCTAAAGTACTGGGATTACTGATGTGAGTCCCTGCACCGAGCCTGCTGGCACCTAAAGCCTTAGACTTCTAGCCTCCAGAGCTGTGAGAAAAAAATGTATGGTATCTTGTTATATCAGCCAGAGCAGACTAATAAAATGGGGATAGTTGCACAACCTTGTACACGCACTAAATGCCACTGAATTGTACATTTTAAAATGGCGAAAATAATAAGTTTCATGTTATGTGTATTTTACCACAATAAATAATAATAACAACCAAGTAGCCCTATCCCACAAGACTGCTGTGCAGATGACATGAGGTTAGCTGGGGCCCAGGTGTCTGCTTTCAGAGTCCACGCCCACGCGCTGAAGCTGAATCCAGCTCCCCTGTGGAGCGGGGTTCAAAGTGGAACTCAGTCCCCTTCTTGCTGCTTCTTGTCAAAGAAGTGGGAACAAACTGGGTGCGGTGGTTCAGGCCTGTTAATCCCAGCACTTTGGGATGCTGAGGTGGGCAGATCACCTGAGGTCAGGAGTTCCAGTCTAGCCTGGCCAGCATAGTGAAACTCCATCTCTACTAAATATACAAAAATTAGCCAGGCATGGTGGCAGGCGCCTGTGATCCCAGCTAACTCGGGGCGCTGTGGCAGGAGAATCACTTGAACCCAGGAGGTGGAGGTTGCAGTGAGCTGAGATCGCACCATTGCACTCCAGCCTGGGTGACAGAGCAAGACTCCACCTCACAAAAAAAAAAACAAAAAACAGAAAACAAAAAACAAAAAACAAACAAACAAACAAAACACAAGTGGAAACAGCAACTACAGGGCCTGGTGTTCTGGGTCTGCTTTTTTTTTTTTTTTTTTTTTTTTATGATGGAGTCTCGCTGTGTCACCCAGGCTGGAGTGCAGTGGTGCAATCTCAGCTCACTGCAGCCTCCACCTCCTGGGTTCAAGCAATTCTCTCCTCAGCCTCCTGAGTAGCTGGGATTACAGGAGCGTGCTCGCATGCCCAGCTAATGAGTTCAGCTGCTTCTTAAATATATTCATGCTGGGGGGCCTGATTTTTGTTTGGAAAATTCTGTCACCATAAAGTATCAACTTCAATCGAGGTCAAATGATTGTTGACCGGCACCTGGAGGGATGAGAGAGGCAGCTCAGAGAAACCAGGCTTCTTGGGCCTGAGACTCGGTTTTCCCCTCTGTGAAGTGGGAGAGTAATAACTATGCCCACCTTCTACGGCTGCTGTGAGGAACAGAGGAAGTGGCCCATTAAGGGCCAGATCACAGCCTGGGATGGGGGTAAATCCACAATTCATGTGGGCCTTCGTGGTTGTTCTCTCTTGCAGGGGCCAAGGGAACAGGATTCCAGTCCTTCTCATTCACTGCATCTCCTCTAGGCCCAGAACAGTGCCAGGCACATCACAGGCACTCGGGAGTTATTTAATGAACGGACGGTGGAGGTGGAGTTTGTATTAAACAAAATAATTTCGTTATTCTTGTGTCAAAATGACCACTAATGATTTTACCTAAAATCCAAGTAAGTTAGTTACTTTATGGGTTGAGTTGCACCCCTTCCCAAATTCACATCTTGGAGTCCAAACCTCCAGAACCTCAGAATGTGGCCTGACTTAGAAATACAGTCAGTGCAGATGTCATTAGTTTGGATGAGGTCCTGCTGGAGTGGGGAAGGCCCCTGTTGTGACAGGTGTCCTTGTGAAAAGGAGAAATTGGGATGTAGACATGCACTTGAGGAGAGCGCCCTGTGAACACAAAGGCAGAGGTCCGGGTGAGGCCTCCACAAGCCAGGGAGCACCAAAGATTGCACCAAAGCACCCAAAGCCAGGAGAGGGCCTGGCACAGATTCCCTCTCAGAGCCTCAGAAGGAAGCAAACCTGCAGACATCTTGATCCTGGCCTTCCAGCCTCCAGAACGGTGAGAGCAGAAATGTCTCTTTTTAAGCTGCTGAGCTCCTGATACTTTGCTACTGCAGCCCTAGCAAACTAATGAAGTTACTCAGGTTTGAAGGCTTCAAATGCAATATATCAAGATCCTACAATTTAATTCACCCTGTTCCTGCGTCTGCAGATAATGATAATTTCTGAATTCTGAGACAAGGAAGTGCAGAAAAATAAGCAAAGGGATCCAATTGAAAGCTTTTGAGAGTCTGAACTGTCCTGGAGGAAAGTGTTCATTCTCTCAGCCACCCCTGCACCATTGGTGATCTCCCTAATTTGGAGTCTTCATCATGGCTGGAGGACTCGGGGTCTGTAGGCCCCAGCCGGCCCCTGCTCATGTCTGCAGCCAGGGGAACCCATCCTCGGGGGTCCAAGCTTGCTCAGAGCCAGACATAGGTGTGTCTGCATCTTGTTCCTCACCACCTCCTGCAGGCCTTGGAGCTGGCCCTGCCCTCCACCACCCCTTGGCCTGTTGTAATCCTGCACACATACCCAACCTCTGCCAAGCAGGGGCCCCACCTGCCCAGGGGGCTCTCCTCTCAAAACCTGTGGGGCAGTGGCACTAGTGCCCCCAATGCCTGGCACCAGTGGTGAGTGCTGAGTGGCCCAGTAAATGAAGCTGCCTGTAATTCTCAAATCCTAGAGTCCAGGGCAGTGAGGCCCATAACAGACAAGTCCTATTGCTAATGGAAGCTGGTCATTTTATTTTCCATCTCCCAGATCCTCAAATTACCAGGTGAACTTATCAAGGCCCTTTGCTGTAGACTGCCTGACCACTGACTATAAGAAAGAAGAGAGAGAGAGAACTCTCAGTTTTGCGGAGAGACACTTTTTCCTTCTGGCTAAGCTGGTGGTTCTCGTTGGGCTGCAGGCTTTTCAAATACGTATTCGTGACATGTTAAGTGGAAGCCCAGTCCACAGGACAGAAAAACTCGATAATCCAGTTGATAGGAGGATGGGAACCCAGAGCCCTATGTGCCTGGCCCCTCATCCTTTTTTCCCCTCCAGTCTTGAGCTCCAGGAGACCCCCAGAAACTTCAAAGAACAACAGTGAAACCACTGACCTTGGGGACAGAAGAGACTGCAGGAAATGACCAGTCAGTCATGGGGGTGCTGTCCTTCTGGCTTCTATATATCAACTCTCGACAGTTCCATTTTTGTGTTTATAAACTTGTGCCTTGCTCCAAGAAGACTATGGAAATGCCAAGGGAAAATAGAGGTGCAGGATGAGATGAAGCCAGGGGGTATGGTTCCTACATAGAAATGCATAACATGCTGTTATGAGCTGAATGCCTGTGTCCCCCAGAATTCATATGGTGAGGCTCTAGCTCCCAGTATGGCTGTATTTGGAGACAGGCCCTCTAAGGAAGTAATTAAGGTTAAATGAGGGCATAAGGGTGAGACCCTGAACCAATAGGATTCGTGCCTTTATAGGAAGAGATACCAGAGACCTCACTCACTCACCTTCCATGAGCACATACCAAGGAAAGGCCATGTGAGGACACAGCGAGAAGGTGGCCATGTCCCACAAAAATTCGTATGTTGAAGTCACAAACCCCAGGACCTCAGAATGTGATCCTGTTTGGAAACAGAGTCATCTATATATCATGAGTCAAGTTATGATGAGGTCACACTGGAATAGGATGGACACCTAATCCAATATAGCTGGCATCCTTATTATTTTATTTATTTATTTGTTGAGGCAGGATCTTGCTCTGTCATCCAGGTTGGAGTGTAGTGGTGTGATCATAGCTCACTGCAAACTTGGCTCAAGTGATCCTCCCGACTTGGCCTCTTAAGTGGCTACAACTACAGGCACATGCCACCACATCCTGCTAATTTTTTATTTTAGAAGAGACAGGGTCTCACTATGTTTCCCAGGCTGGTCTCAAACTCCCAGGCTCAAGTGATCCTCCTGCCTTGGCCTCCCTAAGGTCTGGGATTACAGGTATGAGCCACTACTCCCAGCCTGGTGTCCTTATTAAAAGGGGAAATTTGGGCACAGACGCACACAGAGAGAACACCATGTGAGGATTAGAACAGTGCTGCCACAGGCTGAGAAACTACCAGGAGCTAGAAGAGAGGTCCCTCCCAGCACCTTCAGAGGGAAACTGTCAATATCACAATCTCATACTTCTGGCCGCTAGAACTGTAAGAATATCAATTTCTGTTGTTTAAGTCCTCTAGTTTGTGGTTTGTCATCATGGCAACCCCAGAAACTAATATACATACAGTCCTAACAATACCTGTGAGTTCCACCTTCGGTTATGAGACTCCTGGTGGGCAAGGTAAAGAAGGAAATCTGTTACTGGAATCTCAGCATTTCATGCAGGCTAAGCTGGCAACCTCATCAAATCCAGGGTGATGAATGCAGTGCCTGGCACCCAGGTGGTACTTAAAAATAAATGTTACCTGGCATTTTTCTCATTTCAAAATTTTATTATTTTTTAACCACTGACTTTTTTTCCCCATGAAATCAGGCACATTAGAAAACAGTAGACTAGAAGCTGGACACAGTGGCTCATGCCTGTAATTCCAGCACTTTGGGAGGCCAAGGAGAGTGGATCACCTCCTGGCCAACATAATGAAACCCCGTCTCTACTAAAAATACAAAAATTAGCCAGGCATGGTGGCGGACGCCTGTAGTCCCAGCTATTTGAGGGGCTGAGGTGGGAGCATCACTTGAATCTAGGAGGCAGAGGTTGCCCTGGGCCGAGATAGTGCCACTGCACTGCAACCTTGGCAAGACTCCCTCTGGGGGGGGAAAATGCAGTAGACTGGAAACTGTCTAAAGTTTCCCTTCAGCCCTGTGGTTTTAAGGTTTTACAATTCTCTTTCAGCAGCTAGTGTTGGTTTTCGTTCCAGAGAAGTAGCTGATATGGGAATGCAGAGGCTATGAGCTCTGGCCAGACCACAGGACTGGGGCCAGCCCTGTTCCCCAGACGTGTGCTACAGGGACTATCCTTCGTGTTGGCAGATGTGGCTGGTGAGGGCAGCCACAAAGCAAGAAAAAGACACTTAGTGCTTCGTATTTATCTGCCCGTTTGGCTGACAGAAGAGCCATCAGGCGATTTGTGTTCTGCCCTTCCTGCTGTGCAAGCTTGGGGAAAGCACGTGACCTCTCTGGGCCTTGCTGTTTTTTTTTTTTTTTTTCCTTTGTGAAAACATTTCTGGCTTAGTGCAATGGCTTACATCTGTCATCCCAGCACTTTGGGAGGCTGAGGAGGGAGGATCACTTAAGCTCAGTAGTTCAAGACTAGCGTGGACAACATGGCGAAACCCCGTCTCTACAAAAATACAAAAATTTGCCAGGCGTGGTGTTGTGCACCAGTAGTCCCAGCTATTTGGAAGGCTGAGGTGGGAGGGTGGCATGAGCCCAGGAGGTTGAGGCTGCAGTGAGCCAAGATTGCACCACTGCACTGCAGCCTAGACAACGGGTGACAGAGAAGACCCCTTCTAAAAAAATAATAATAAATAAATAATAATGAAGACATTTCCTGCTCACCCACAACCCATGCCCTGGCCTGCCTTGCTCGCTGATTGCAGCGTTTTCTTGCTGAGCTCAGGCTTCAACACTGTGCTGCCACAGATGTTTTCAGCCTGACCAACTGCACCAATGAGGAAGGTCTCCAGCATCCCCAGACTCAATCATCTTAAGAGCCCCTTCGGGAGGGGGAGTGTTCTGGAATGCCTTTGTGCTGGGTCTTTGAGTTGGTCGCTGTGCCTCTGTGCCTCCCACTAGGTTGTGGTGCATGCATGGTGGAAGCCTGAGCCTCTGACACCCAGCACTCGCTCACTCATGCATCTGTTGCAAGTTTACGCCTACTGGGCCCCGGGGCTCTCAGGGCAGAGGCCCCAAGAAGGTGGCACCTTCCCACCCTCACAGCAAAGCCCTGCACAGCCTTCACTTTCTCATCCTGCCTGCCTGCATATCCACTGTGGCTTTGCACTTAGTGCTCAGAATATGTATTGATTTGTCAAATAAAAAGCAAATATGACTTCACTCCTATTACAATGGCTACTATTAAAAAAATAAAAGTAAAATAGAAAATAACAAGTGTCGGTGAAAACGTGAAGAAATTGCGGGCCACTGTGGAGATAGGAAAGGCCCCTAAGGGAAAAATTCTAAACATACGATGCATGTGACCACCCCCCGGGCTTACACAAACAACTTATCTAGAAAAAACCCCTTAGCCGTTTGGAGGTTCAACATACATGCATGTGACCACCCCCGGGCTTACACAACAAACTTATCTGGAAACTCCCCAGCGTTTGGAGTGGCGAAAAAGGGCGGGGAACCAACCAGGAACTGGCCTGAATGTTCAACTTTAAAATGTTAACCAATAATAAGCTTGAACTACTGTTCTCTGGTGTTTGTTTGTACCTCGCTATAAAGAAACCCTAAAACAGCAGGCGGAGGCCTCTCTCTTTACCTGCCATTGTTATAAAGCGGGAGAGGTCCGGTTGAACTCGTAATAAAGCGACCCCGGCTATGCTGACCTCTGGACTCGGTCATTACTGGGTCTCATGACTTCGAACAACTGTGCCCCATGTGTGCACTGTTGATGGGAATGAAAAGTGCTGCAGCCATTGCAGAAAATGTCTCGGAGTTTCTTCAAAATGTTTGACGAATTCTATATGAAGGGGTGGCCTGCCCCTCTACACCTGTGGGCGTTTCTCGTTAGGTGGAACGAGAGACTTGAGGAAAGAAATGAGACACAGAGACAAAGTATAGAGAAAGAAAAGTGGGCCCAGGGGACCGGCGCTCAGCATACAGAGGACCCGCGCAGGCACCGGTCTCTGAGTTCCCTCAGTATTTATTGATCATTATCTTTACCATCTTAAAGAAAAGGAAGTGGCAGGATAATAGGATCATTATAGGGAGAAAGTCAGCAGTAAGACATATGAATAAAGTTCTCTGTGACATGAATAAGTTTAAGGAAAAGTGCTGTGCCTTGATATGCATATGTAAACATCTCCATAAACCTTTTAGTGCATAAAGAGCAGCATTGCTCTAGAACCAGCAAGCTGCCTTCAGGTACTTGTTTAACAAAGCACACCCTGCACAGCCCAAAATCCTTTAAACCTTGAGTCAAGGACAAAGTTGGGGGTAGGGTCACAGATTAACAGCATCTCAAATACAGAACAAAATGGAGTCTCTTATGTCTACTTCTTTCTATATAGACACAGTAACAGGCTGATCTCTCTTTCTTTTCCCCACCCTATAGAGTCCAGCCCTACAGGGTCTGTGGGTTTTTCTCCTCGTGTGCACAGACGAGAGAGTGTAGAAATAAAGACACAAGACAAAGAGATAGAAGAAAAGACATCTGGGCCTGGGGGACCACTACCACCTAGACGCGGAGACCAGTAGTGGCCCCGAATGCCTGACTGCACTGTTATTTCTTGGATACAAGACAAGGGAGCAGGGTAAGGAGTGTGAGCCATCTCCAACGATAGGTAAGGTCACGCGAGTCATGTGTCCACTGGACGGGGGGTCACGTGAGTCATGTGTCCACTGGACGGGGGCCCTTACCTGTTTGGCAGCCGAGGCGGAGAGAGAGAGAGGACAGCTTACGCCATTGTTTCTTCTATGCATTTCAAAGACTTTTAGTACTTTCACTAATTCTGCTACTGTTATCTAGAAGGCAGAGCCAGGTGTACAGGGTGGAACGTGAAAGCGGACCAGGAGCGTGACCTGAAGCACAGCATCGCAGGGAGACGGTTAGGCCTCCGGATGGCTGCAGGCGGGTCTGACTGATGTCAAGCCTTCCACAAGAGGTGGTGGAGCAGAGTCTTCTCTAACTCCCCCAGGGAAAGGGAGACTCCCTTTCCTGGTTTGCTAAGTAATGGGTGCCTTCCCCAGGCACTGATGCTACCGCTAGACCAAGGTCTGCTAGGTAACGGGCACCTTCCCAGGCGCTGGCATTACCACTAGACCAGGGAGCCCTCTAGTGGTCCTGTCCAGGCGTAACAGAGGGCTCACACTCTTTTCCGGTCACTTCTCACTGTGTCCCTTCAGCTCCTATCTCTGTAAGGCCTGGTTTTTCCTAGGTTATAATTGTAGAACAAAGATTATTACAATATTGGAATAAAGAGTAATACTACAAACTAATGATTAATGATATTCATATGTAATCATATCTATAATCTATTTCTAGTATAACTATTCTTATTCTATATATTTTCTTTATTATACTGGAACAGCTTGTGTCCCTCGGTCTCTTGTCTTGGCACCTGGGTGGCTTGTCACCCACAAAATTCAAATTAAAAAACCATGTCAGGCCAGGTGCAGTGGCTCACGCCTGTAATCCCAGCACTTTGGGAGGCTGAGGTGGGCAGATCACCTGAGGTCGGGAGTTCAAGACCAGCCTGGGCAACATGGTGAAACCCTGTCTCTACTAAAAATACAAAGATTAGTTGGGCATGGTGGCGTGTGCCTGTAGTCCCAGCTACTTGGGAGGCTGAGACAGGAGAATCACTTGAACGCAGGAGGCGGAGGTTGCAGTGAGCTGAGATAACACCATTGCACCATTGCACCATTGCCCACTGCCTGGGCAACAGAGTAAGAATTGGTCTCAAAAAAAAAAAAAGAAGAAGAAAAAGAAAAACTATATTAAATATTGAAATGAAGGCCGGGTGCGGTGGCTCACTCCTGTAATCCCAGCACTTTGGGAGGCCGAGGTGGGAGGATCACTTAAGGTCAGGAGTTCGAGACCAGCCTAGCCGACATGATGAAACACCATCTCTACCAAAAATACAAAAATCAGCCGGGTGGGGATGCCTGTAATCTCAGCTACTTGGGAGGTTGAGGCAGGAAATCACTGCATCTCAAAATAAACAAATAAATAAGTACTGAAATTAAAATTAGAAACAGAACCAGCAATCCAAAAGAATTGACAGCAGGGTCTTTTTTTTGTTTGTTTTTTGAGATGGAGACTTGCTCTGTTGCCCAGGCTGGAGTACAGTGTCTCGGTCTCAACTCACTATAACCTCCACCTCCTGGGTTCAAGCAATTCTCCTGCCCTAGCCTCCCGAGTAGCTGGGATTACAGGTGCGCACCACTACGCCCAGCTAATTTTTATATTTTTAGTAGAGACGGGGTTTTACCATGTTGGCCAGGCTGGTCTTGAACTCCTGACCTCGTGATCCGCCCACCTTGGCCTCCCAAGGTGCTGGGATCACAGGCGTGCATCACCGCGCCCGGCCAGACAGCAGGGTCTTGAAGAGAAGCTGCACTCCCGGTTCACAGCAGCCTCATTCACAATAGCCAGGAGGTGGAAGCAACATGAGCGTCCATTTTCAGACGAATGAATCAGTGAACTCTGCTGCATACGCACAGGGGAATTGTATCCAGCTGGAAAAAAGAGGGAAATTTCAACACACTCTACAACACGGAGGAATCTTGAAGACATCAGGCGAAGTGAAATCAGTCAGTAGGAAGGGTCAAATACTGTGATTCCACTAGAGAGAAAGTAGAATGGTGCGTGCCAGGGGCTGGGGGCAGGGGGCAGGAAGTGAGTGTTTACTGGGGACAGAGGAGAAAGCTCTGGAGATGGATGGTGTTGATGGCCACGCAACAAAGCGTATGTGCTTTATTCAACTGTACTTGAAAATGGTTCACATGGCTCATTCAATGTTATGTTTTTTACAATTTTAAGAAAAGAAAACAAGCACATATTAAAAACAACAACAACAACAACAACAAAACAGGCCAGGCGTGGTGGCTCATGCCTGTAATCCCAGCACTTTGGGAGGCCGAGGTGGGCGGATCACGAGGTCAGGAGTTCGAGACCAACCTGACCAACATGGTGAAATCCCGTTTCTACTAAAAATACAAAAGTTAGACAGGCGTGGTGGTGTGCTCCTGTAATCCCAGCTACTCAGGAGGCTGAGGCAGGAGAATTGTTTGAACCCAGGAGGCAGAGGTTGCAGTGAGCTGAGATCACGCCATTGCACTCCAGCCTGGGCAACAAGAGCAAAACTCCATCTCAAAAAATAATAATAATAAATAAATCTGGACTTGGGTAAGCAGAGACGTTATTAGAAAGAATTGTTGCAAGAGGACGGAAGGGATGATTGAATAGGGAGAAGACTATGCAGTACCACCTGTAAGCATCTTGAAGCCCAGGCACAAACGGCTTTTCTTCTCCAGGGAGGAGCAGACAAGGCTTAGGCAAAACCAGGTGCGGGGAGTGGGATGGACAGTATTGGGGGAGTGATTAATCAGCGGATGATAGAATGTCTTTCCTGTGGCCAGCCAAGGGTTTTGGGAGGTGCCACTAGGAGGCGGCATCCACTAGCCCAGGCAGAGGGTAGATCAAAGTTTGGGGACCTGGGGAGAGGAGAGAAGCTGAATTAAACTTGAGTCAATCAGATGAATTAACAAGTCCAGACTGATCCGTGGGGACACACAGTTTAGCTAATCTTTGATGAGGCAAGGAATGAGAATTTGGAAGTTCTGTGCCCGGCTTGTCTCAAACAAACAAGTCGTGGGTGGGCATCTGTGGGTCTTGCCTAAGTCCACTGGGAAACATTGGTTCTTTGCAGTAAGCTGTTTCCTGGAACATGAACTAGGTGAAGGGATTTCCTAATCCTTGTTGTTTTCCGGGAGCACAACCTCAAGTCAAATTCAGCACTGTCCATTCAAATAGGATGGAACTGAGAGGCATTATGGAGTATCTTAACTTTTTTTTCTGGCACACAGGGGGCCACCAATAAACATCCGTTGAATAATGAATGAATGAATGAGTTGCCAGAAGGGAGCAACCACTAGGAGCTGGGGTGATCCGAGAAGCCTTCATGGAGGAAGGTGGTGTTTGAGGTGGGCCTTGAGGGAAGGGTACATTCAATGAACAACACGTTAAGGATCCCAATAAAACAGTTCCGAGGGCGGGAAGGAAGGAGAATGCTTGTGTATTGGGTGCACATTACACAAGAGGCCTTGCGTGGGTCCTTCAGGAAAACAGAAACCACTCTAGGTTTTTTCAAGCAGAAAGGGGTTAAGACAAGGAGAAATTCGTTGCTGACAGAGCTGTTGGAAGGTGGGGAGGAGCGAATGTCAGGCCCTGCTTTAATGTCTATTCTTCCAGGAGCTGTTTCTCTCCTTTTCCCTCCTCTCTGTTTTTGTCACCCTTGGTCAAGAGCAAGTGAGCCTCTGGGACTCAACCTCCTCAAAAGCAAGGCCAGAGTCCTAGCCTCTGCCGGCACAGGGCCAAGACAGCCTGCAGGTGCCTTCTGTATCTGAGATGGATTGAAGCTCTCCAATCACTATCTTGACGCATTCCCTGCCAACACCCCAGGGATGCAATTATGCAACCGCGCTTTTCAAACAGACCTCCCAGCTGTGCAAGCAAAATCAAGGAGAGCAGGGCTCTGATCCAGCGCGTCCTCAGGGCCCCACTCCTCTCATCAGCCTGGCAACTTACAGGACTCAGGAGGAGGAGGTGACCTAGAGCCGGCCAGAGACACTAGGCCCTTCCTGGAGCCAGAGATGAGTGGGCAGGGCAATGCCTCAGATTTCAGAACAATGCTCTGCTCTGAACAGGTCAAGGTGATGGGTGGGACATCAGAAGCAGCTCAGGATGCCCACAGGTTGTTCCCAGGCGATCCCCAAGGCCCAGGGTCAAGCAGCAGCAATGCGGCTAAACAGGAAGTAGAAGCTGGGTCACTCAGACCCCTCTACACCTGTGCTGAGCCCTGGACCCGGTTCCCAACACCCCTCCCTCCGGCCAGACTGAATCTCTGCAGATCCCACCATCCATGGACCCCCCATACCCCTACCACCATGCCTCTGCTCATGTCCCTCCTCCAGGGCATCCCTGCATTCTTCCCATCCCCTCTACCTTTCTCGGCAATTACTGTACAATAAGCCCTCCTCACCTTCACCCAGGGGACTGGGTCACAACTAGGTAGAACAGCATCGTGGTCAACCTAAAAAAAGACACCAGAGAAAATGATCTCTGAATATGTCGAGCTTACTCGGGAGTAAGAAATAAGGATGATAATCCGGAATGCATGCAAGCCGTCAGTGCATTTGGCGAGGGAAGGGTAAAGGGGCGCTTTTATTGGGAAAAAGAGATTTACATAAGCTGCTTAGAAACAGAGTTCACTGGTTCCTGAGGCTCAAAGCCAGAGTTGTTGTCAGTGCTTTGGTGGAGATGCCAGTGCTGGGCGAATGTTCTTCCAAGAGCGCCTTATCTGCGTTCCTGCAGTCCTGCAGAATGTCGAGTGGTAAGCCTCATCAAAGCAGGAGCTGCGTGAAGGACGAGCAAGGGTTTCTGGTGGGGTTTTAGAAAGTCCTTGGAAACACTTCTTATCTCAGACATGGAAGTGCCAGCCTCCTTCACGCCTTCCCAGCCCTATTTTATCTAAGTCTGACAAAAGTGATTTTATCCTGGTATCTGCAACTTTCACAGCGTTTACGGGTGTGACTGACAGTTGCCCAGGTTCACACAGCCGCCCTCGCCATTGCCATGTGATGGGAGGCACGTTCCTCCGAGCCTCAGTTTTCTCCTCCACGCACTGGGGGAGTCACACTCCTAGCTCGTAGGGTTAGTCTGGGGTGAGCGTGGGACGATCATGCCCACGTTCCCCTGGGGCCTGGCTCAAGAATGTGCGCCGGACTTGCCAGCATTGCCACTCCTCCCTGTGCCCCTCCCTCCAGCAGGGACCTGACCTCCTTGGTTTCCTTGCTTCTCTCACCCACTGGACTGTGAGATCCCTCACTGCAGGGGCTGCATGTTAGCCACTGTTATCCTCAGTGCCCTTTAGTGCCAAGCCTGGCGTTGGTTCCCTGTTCGTGCTTACAGATACAAATGCACCAGGACAAAAGGCAGAACAGCCATTCTGAGGGACACAGCCTCAGCCTCGCAAACGGCCTGCATTCGTGATGAGTGTGAACAGGATGGTTGGGGGGGGGGGGGCTGGAAAGATGCTCAGCAGAGACCCCCAGCCCCTGGCCAAGGTTCTGGTTTCAAAATACCTGAGAGAGGTTCCAGAAACTGACGCATTGTCCATGAGGTCCAGCTGTTGACAAACACATTCACTCCTTTGTGTAAAAGCCTGGTTAGGCTGGGCGCGGTGGCTCATGCCTGTAATCCCAGCACTTTGGGAGGCTGAGGAGGGAGGATCACCTGAGGTCAGGAGTTCGAGACCAGCTTGGCCAACATGGTGAAACCCTATCTCTACTAAAAATACAAAAATTAGCTAGGTGTGGTGGCGCATGTCTGTAATCCCAGTTACTCCGGAGGCTGAGGCAGGAGAATGGCTTGAACTTGGCAGGCAGAGGTTGCAGTGAGCCAAGATTGTGCCACTGCACACTCCAGCCTGGGTGACAGAGTCAAACTCAGTCTCAAAAAAAAAAAAAAAAGCCTGGCTACGGTCAGGCTGGTGAGAATCCATGGCCATGTGGCTGCTGCTAACTAGGCCTGATTTTCCAGGCACAGCTGGCACGTCATGCGTGCCCAGGGAGAATCCTCTTGTAAAGGAAGGAATTGATGCTCTATAGGGTGGGCGGGGGGCGGGGCGATGGTGTCATCATCGGGGGGCAGGGCGATGGTTGGTGTCATCATCAGCTTTTCTTTTCTTTTCTTTTTTTGTTTTTGAGACAGAGTCTCGCTCTGTCGCCCAGGCTGGAGTGCAGTGGCACAATCTCGGCTCACTGCAAGCTCCGCCTCCTGGGTTTGAGCAATTCTCCTGCTTCAGCCTCCCAAATAGCTGGGAACTACAGATGCCCACCACGCCCAGCTAATTTTTGTATTTTTAGTAGAAATGGGGTTTCACCATGTTGGCCAGACTGGTCTCAAACTCCTGACCTCAGGTGATCTGCCTGCCTCAGCCTCCCAAAGGGCTGGAATTATAGGCATGGGCCACCAGGCCTGGCCTCAGCTTTTTCTTAAACTGAGGCCTACTCGAGTCCCCGAGGAGGGAGGATGAGAGCAAAGTCAGTTTATTGAACAAATGGCCACAGTGAAGGGTCATGGAAGCAAGTTCTTCTTTCTCATCTCTGTCCCTTTCAACCCATCTCAGGATGAAATCCTACACATCCCTTAGCCTTTCCAGCCATGCTCTGGAGAGACAGTGTGAAATGTGCCGTTATCTGGGGATTCAAAGTCAGGTCCAGGTGGTTCTCAAGCCTGAGAGCTCTCATCTGATTTGAAACTTCTCCCCTGCCCCAGGTCTTGGGCATGGAGGAGTGGGCTGGACTTTTCCTCTCTCCTGCTCACCCCATGCAGGCCTCTCTCCTGCACTAGGCTCTTCCTGGCTCCCCCAGTGTGTTTGTGATTTAGAAGGGTGCTATGGTTTGAATATTTGTCCCCTCCAAAACTCATGTTGAAACTTAATCCTGTCCAGGTGTGGTGGTTCACACCTGTAACCTGTAATCCCAACACTTTAGGAAGCTGAGGCAGGAGGATTGCTTGAGGCCAGCCTGGGCAATATAGCAAGACCCCATCTCTAAAAAATAAAAATAAAAAATAAAGAAAGGAAACATAATACCTAATGTGGCAGTAGTGAGAGGCGGGACTTTAAGAAGTGGAGTCATGAGGCTTCCGCCTTTATGAATGAATTACTGCATTCATGAGTTAATGGATGAATGGGTTGTTAAGAGAGTGAGGCTGGTAGTTTTACAAGAGGAAGAGAGACCTGAGCTAGCACGCTCAGGCCCCTCGCCATGGGATACCCTGTGCCACCTTGAGGCTCTGCAGAGAGTCCCCACCAGCAAGAAGGCCCTCACCAGATGCAGTCCCTTGACTGTGGTATTCTCGGCCTCCAGAACTGTAAGAAATTAATTCTTTTTTTAATAAATTTCCCAGTTTCTGGCATTCTGTTATAAGGATCAGAAAATGGATGAAGACAGGGGATGCTGTAAAGAACGCAGAACAGTCTTCCATAGCTGGTGGCGCTAAAGTTCACTCCTAGCTGTGCAATGGCCCTGGCCACACAGACACTTGGCCCTCCATCATTCAGCGGGTTCCTTGCAGCCTGCTACATCCCCACTGCCCGAATCACCGGAGGCTCCCTTTTGCAGCTCCTTTGGCAGGCAATCACTGCGGACAACACCTATCAGGCCGTGGCTTCTAGCAGCCACCATGAAGGATGCCTTCTGTGAGGTCCTGTGTGGTTCTGTGTGGTCATCTGGACAAGCCCCTGGAGCTTTCCAGGACCTGATCCCTCGAACCTGTGAAGGGAACCTTGTATGGCAAGAGGGACTTTGTAGATGTGAAGGAGTGAGTCTTGAAACGGGGAGTTTATCCTGGATTATCTGGGTGGGTCCTAAATACAATCACAAGGGTCCTTATAAACGGGAGGCAGAGGCAGATTTGACACAAAGAAGAGGGCAGTGTGATGTCGGAAGCAGAGAGAGAGATGAAGATGCCAGAGCTATAGACCCAGCTGTGTCACCCAGGACACTGATCTCATGCAGTTTATGTTCTACTAGAGCAGACAAGGAGGCAAACAATGAACAAGGTCATTTCAGAGAACAGTCTATGCTACAAAGGTAATAAACAGGGTGGCAGGAGGGTCCCTCTTGTATATGAGGGTTATTTACCTCGGGGAGGGCTGGCATGGGGCATATGAGCTTGAACGTGATGGTAGATGTCATGGTGTGTAGTTTAGAGCCTGGTGTGTGTTAGGTACTCACACGCCTATTAGCTAAATTTGAGCAGGAAATCCAGGCCGATAGATAAAGCACAGGCTTTTGCTGTGGAGATACTCTTGCCCCAAGGGGCTAGGACACTCTTACAGGAATCCTGAGAGGTTTCCATCCTTTTCTAGGGTTCTATTGCCATTTGATCATTCATTCATTCATTCATTCATTCATTCTTTACTCACTCGCTAATTCATTCATTCAGCACATCTCTTGGGAACTCTTCCTCCGTGTGGTGGACATTTTGCCACCTGATCTCTTTATCCCTCTCCCAGGCCACATGTCCTCCCAATTGGCCGGATGACAGTGATCAACAAAATGCCTGCCATGTGTGAGGCCAGCTGTACTGTACAATCCTGACAGAACAGGGAGTTTTTGCGCCTTTTTTTTTTTTTTGAGACAGAGTTTCACTCTGTCACCCCGGCTGGAGTGCAGTGGCATGATCTGGGCTCACTGCAACCTTTGCCTTCTGGGTTCCAGCAATTCGTGTGCCTCGGCCTCCCAAGTAGCTGGGATTACATGTGAGTATCACCACGCCCAGCTAATTTGTCGTACTTTTTGTAGAGATGGGGTTTCACCATGTTGGCCAGGCTGGTCTCGAACTCCTGGCCTCAAGTGATGCACCCTCCTCAGCCTCCTAATGTGCTGAGATTACAGGCTTGAGCCACTGTGCCAGGCCTACTTTTACTCTTGATTGGTTCACCGTCGTTTCTTGAATTTCCTCTCCAGGACTTTTGCCCTCATCAGTGGCTCCTAGCTTCCTAACTGTACTGTACTTTTTTTTTTTTTTGAGACAAGAGTCTCGCTCTGTCATCCAGGCTGGATTGCAGTGACATGATCTCAGCTCACTGCAGCCTCTGCCTCCTGGATTCAAGTAATTCTCCTGCCTCAGCCTCCTTAGTAACTGGGATTACAGGCATGTGCCACCACGCCCAGCTAAATTTTTTTGTATTTTTAGTAGAGATGAGGTTTCACCACGTTGGCCACCACGTTCAAATTTCTGACCTCAGGCAATTTGCCTGCCTCAGCCTCCCAAAGGGGTTGGGATTACAGGTGTAAGCCACCACGCCCAGCCCTTTTTTTTTTTTTTTAGACACGGTCTCACTCTGTTGCCCAGGCTAGAGTGCAGTGGTGCAATCGCAGCTCACTGCAGCCTTGATCTCCAGGGATCAAGCGTCCTCATCTGGCCTCTTTAACCCTTCCCTAGGCCACCTGCCCACCCAATTGGCCAGGTTACCATGATCAACAAAACTCCTGGCCAGGCTATCCAGCCTCCCCATGCTGGTCCATTGCTAGGTGTTTCCCAGGTCTCCAGGTGAAAAGAATCACCTCGGGAGCTTGTTGAACATGCAGCTTCCCAGGTTCTGTTGCTAGTGAATCCACATGACCTCGTCCTAGGTGCAGGTCTGAGACTTTGTGATCAAAGCATGTTTCCTGGGTGAATCTGAGAGTGGTGAGAGGTTGGAAGCACCAAATCACAGCTGAACTTCCCACAAGCTTCCTGTGCATACAGCTCACCTGGGGGTCTCATCACGGGCACACTCTGAGTCAGCTGCTCTAAGATGGGCCAAGATTCCACGTTTCTATCCAGGATCCAGGCAGTGCTCATGCTGTGGTTCACGGAGCCTGCTTTGAAGGGCAAAGTGTTGCAGGTCTAGAGTCCTTCAACATATAGTAGTTTCAATGTGCTTAACCACTTTCTTTTTTTTGGTTTTGTTTTTGGTTTTTTTGAGATGGAGTCTTGCTCTGTTGCCCAGGCTGGAGTGCAGTGGCGCGATCTTGGCTCACTGCAACCTCAGCCTCCGGGGTTCAAGTGATTCTCCTGCCTCAGCCTCCTGAGTAGCTGGGGTTATGGGAACATGCCACCACACCCAGCTAATTTTTGTATTTTTAGTAGAGACGGAGTTTCACCATGTTGGTCAGGCTGGTCTCTAACTCCTGATCTCACGATCCACCCACCTTGGCCTCCCAAAGCAGGCATGAGCCACCCTCCCCCACCCCCACCGGGGCTTGCTTAACCACTTTCAAACAAGATCGGGCACGTTCAGAGGGGTGTGGCCATAGACTGCTTAACCACTTTCAGATGAGGTCTTCCTATGAGCTGGGGAACAGGTGAGGGACTTTGCATGCAATGTCTCAGTTGATCTCTTAATAGCCCCCTTTTACAAATGGGGGGACTGAGGGAAACCGAGGCTTTGAGAGGTTTGTGACTTGCCAAGTCATATTGCTGAGGTGGCAAGGTTGGCCTTGAACCCAGACTGTCTGAGGCTGGGGCCCAGGCTTAAAACGGCAATGGAGAAGAAAAGGAATAACAATATCTGGGCAACTACTATGTGAGCGTCTGGTGTTGCAGGCATTCTTCATCTCCTTCCATTTTGTTTTTCCTTCTTTTTGAGTATACTTCAAGTTCTGGGGTACATGTGCAGAACGTGCAGGTTTGTTACATAGGTATACATGTGCCATGGTGGTTTGCTGCACTCATCAACTCGTCATCTACATTAGGTATTTCTCCTAATGCTCTCCTTCCCCTAGACCCCCACCTCCAACAGGCCCGCTGTGTGATGTTCTCCCCCTGTGTCCATGTGTTCTCACTGTTCAGCTCCCACTTATGAGTGAGAGAGACATGCGGGGCTTTTTTGTTCCTGTGTTATTTTGCTGCATCATCTCTTTCAATTCTTATAGCAGCCTCATGGGACACTTATTAGTATCCTCAACTTACAGAAAGGGAAACCGAGGCACAGAGAGGCTACATAGCTGATCCAAAGCCAGTCAGCTCTGGGTGGCAGAGCTGGGGTTGAGTCGTCTCCCTGATGCCCACATGTACCCAGCTCTGCTGCATCTCAGTCACCTGGCCAACACCATCCTCCCTGCCCTGCACAGCCATAAGCCCTGCATCAGTGTCCTGGGGCTTTTTGTTCTAAATGACCCCAAGCTGGGTGGCCTTCAGCAACAGACATGTATTCTCTCCCAGCGGTGGAGGCCAGAAGTCCAAAGTCAAGGTGTTGGCAGGGCCACCCTCCCTCTGATGACTTTAAGGGAGGACCTTTCCTCTTCTCTTCCCGCTTCCGGTGGTCCTGGCCCCCCTTGGCTTGTAGCTGTATCACACCAGTCTCTGCCTCTGTTGTCACGTGGCCTTCCTCCCCTGTGTCTGTCTCTGCATCTCTTCTTTTTTCTTTTGAAAAATTTAATCTGTTTATTTATTTGAGACCAGGTTATTAGACTGGCTAATTTTTGAATTTGGGTAGAGATGGGTTTTGCCATTTTGCTCAAACTGGCCTCGAACTCCTGGGCTCAAGCTATTCACCCGCCTCGGCCTCCAAAAGTGCTGGATTACAGGCATAAGCCGTCGCACCCGGCCTCTGCATCTCTTTTCTTGTCTTTTCTTTTTTCTTTTCTGCTCTGTTCTTTGAGACAGAGATTCACTCTGTTGCACAGGCCGGAGTGCAGTGGTGCAATCTCGGCTCACCGCAACCTCTGCCTCCTGGGTTCAAGTGATTCAAGTGCCTCAGCCTCCCAAGTAGCTGGGATTACAGGCATGCACTACCACGCCTGGCTAATTTTTGTATTTTTAGTAGAGATGGGGTTTCACCATGTTGGCCAGGTTGGTCTCAACCTCCCAACCTCAGGTGATCCTCCTGCCTCAGCCTCCCAAAAGTGCTGGGATTACAGGCATGAGTCACCACGTCAGGCCTTTTGTTGTACTTTTAAGAGGTCAAAAGCCGGGGCAGGGATCGGGGAGGTTGGGAGGTGGGTGAGGAATAAAAGACAACATATTGGGTACAGTGTACACTGCTTGGGTGATGGGTGCACTAAAATCTCAGAATTCACTACTAAAGAACTCATTGATGTAACCAAAAACCACCTGTACTCCCAAAAACTATTGACATAAAATAAAATAAAAGAGGTCAGAAGCAAAGAGAATTAACATGCAACCCACAGGAGGAAATGTTACTAGTTAACAAGCCTGCAAATATTTTCACCCCCTGGTGATCAAATACTAAGTGATGTAAGATTCCGTTTCTTGGCCTTCAAATCAGTGAAAGTGTTTGTAAATGGTAATTGTGAATGCTGGAAACTGTGTTGAAGAGTCACTTTCCTACACTGCTGTGGCTTCTTTTTGGGAAGCAATTGGATAGTGCTTCCCGGGGCGGCCAGAAGATCCACTCCGTTTGATTCCATGATTCCACTTCTAAAACTCTCCCCAAGGAAATCATCAGCGATATGGTCACAAATTTCTATACAAGATGTCTGTTACAACATCTGGGGGCGGGGGGGGGACAGTGACCAGAAACAATTTAAACTAGCCTTAAATGTTCTAACCATAGGCATTGATAAAATAAAAGGATGTGTGCTAACTTAGAAGAATGGTTCAGCTAAGTGAGAAGGGATGCGAAATTGTATATCCAGTAGGACCACAAATGTGTACAAATGGTGCACAATAAAAGGACTTGAGATACTCATGACAAGAGTCATAAAGAGAAAAATTTCCAAGTATGACAAGGGACTCTCTCTGGGACAGATATGGGGCCATGTCGTATACTATTGTTGGAGCACAGGAAACAATTCCCAAAAAATATGACACTTTCCATGCGGACCTGCAGTAGCAGCCTCAACGTCTCTCTGATCCCTCTCCTGCCTGTCAACCTTCTGTCTCTCTCAAAGCACAGGAGGCGGCTATTCTCTGAAGCTCCCCTATCTACCTAGAAAACAGACCCCCAGTGAGCAACACAGTTGCCTTTTTTGACTTAAAAGGAAGAAGTTGAGGCAACATTAAGTACAAAGTTTATTTGGGCCAAGCTTGAGGACTGCAGCCCCGGAGCATAGATTCAAATTTCTCTGCATATACACTCCAATTAGCAGCAGTTAAAAACAAATTTTTAAAGGAAAAGAAGAGGCAGTTCTTGAGTTTATCGAGAACTTGTATTAAAATAAGTTTTGATTGGGTATAGACTGTTCTTTTTACCACAAATTTGAGGAACATGAAGATAATGAGTGAGGCAGTCAGGAACAAAATAACTTTTTTCTTTTTGGAGACGAGTCTAGTTCTGGGATCCAGGCTGCAGTGCAACGGCGTAATCTCAGCTTGCAGCAACCTCCACCTCCTGGGTTCAAGCGATTCTTCTGCCTCAGCCTCCTGAGTAGCTGGGATTACAGGCATGCACCACCACACCTGGCTAATTTTTGTATTTTTGGTAGAGATAGGGTTTCACCATGTTGGTCACACTGGTTTCGAACTCCTGACCTCGTGATCTGCTGGTCTTGCCCTCCCAAAGTGCTGGTGTGTCCACAATTGGTTCCTTCTGGTGAGTTCTTGGTCTCACCAACTTCAAGAATGAAGCCATGGACCCTCGCGGTGAGTGTTACAGTTCTCAAAGATGGCGTGTCTGGAGTTTGTTCCTTCAGATGAGTTCCGAGTTTCTTTCTTCCGGAGGGTTGGTGGTTTCACTGACTTCAGGAGTAAGCCGCAAACCTTAGCAGTGAGTGTTACAACACTGACTTCAGGAGTGAAGCCGCAAACCTTAGCAGTGAGTGTTACAACTCTTTTTTTTTTTTTTTTTTTTTAAGACGGAGTCTCGCTCTGTCACCCAGGCTGGAGTGCTGTGGCCGGATCTCAGCTCACTGCAAGCTCCGCCTCCTGGGTTCACGCCATTCTCCTGTCTCAGCCTCCCGAGTAGCTGGGACTACAGGCGCCGCCACGTCGCCTGGCTAGTTTTTTGTAGTTTTAGTAGAGACGGGGTTTCACCGTGTTAGCCAGGATGGTCTCGATCTCCTGACCTCGTGATCCGCCCGTCTCGGCCTCCCAAAGTGCTGGGATTACAGGCTTGAGCCACCGCGCCCGGCTACAACTCTTAAAGGTGGCACATCCAGAGTTGTTTGTTCCTCCTGATGGGTTCGTGGTCTTGCTGATTTCAGGAGTGAAGCCTCACACCTTCACAGGGAGTGTTACAACTCATAAACACACACGGGACTCAAAGACTGAGCAGCAGCAAGACTTATTGTTAAGCGCAAAAGACCACAGCTTCCGTGGCCAGCAAAGGGAACCCAGGGGTTTGCACCTTCTGGGTCGGGTGGCCAGCTTTTGTTACTTTATTTGGCCCCACCCACATCCTGCTGATTGGTCCATTTTACAGAGCGCTGATTGGTCCATTTTACAGACTGCTGATTGGTCTATTTTACAGAGTGCCGAATGGTCCGTTTTTACAGAGTGCTGATTGGTGCACTTACAACCCTTTAGCTAGACACAGAGCACTGATTGGTGCGTTTTTACAGAGTGCTGATTGGTGCGTTTACAAACCTTTAGCTAGACACAGAGTGCTGAGTGGTGTGTTTACAATCCTTTAGCTAGACAGAAAAGTTCTCCAAGTCCCCATCCAACCCAGAAGCTCAGCTGGCTTCACCTCTCACTGGTTAGAGGCATGTGCCACTACGCCCAACCAGTAGGAACAAAATAACTTTAAACCCTTGTCCCCAGGTGTAGGCACTGGGTGCAGGGGGACAGGGAATGACTGGAGTTCCATACCCATGTCTCTCTGGGTCTGCAGATCTCACAGTGCTCAGCCTGCTCTGAGCTATTTTTCTTTTCGCATTTCCCCCCTGTTGACCAAAACTATTCCCATGGCAGCACTAATGATCAGTCTCTGCTTAGGTGACAGTGATAGATATCCTTCATCCCTCAGTGCTGGGAAGGTTCATTCCTGGGTAGTCCTCAGTCAAGCCACTAATTTATATAAATGCTGTCGTTGCTTGTTGAATCATCTCCGCTCTTCAGAATATCATTTTCTGGTTTTCTTGGAAGAAGCAAAACAATGAGAGATACATAGTAACAAAGCCTATTCCACTGGGGATTCAGTGCAAATTGTAGGAAAATAATAAAAGAACTCTAAAACAATGGTCGGGGCCGGAATCTAATAATAGGTGTTCTGTAGTTTTCTTCACGAGCATAACTTTTTTCTCCAGTTCCCATTTTTACCAAAGTTTAGTATTATACTTGGCCTGATTATTTGCATAAAGTGGAGCAAGAATAGTGATTGGCCATATAGACCCTTTTAAGTTGACTTTGCTGGAACATTCAGAGGAATTTCAGATTAGACTTTTAAAAGTCTCAAGGCTAGGAGATCAAACCAAGGATTCACCGCTAAACTGCACCTGTAATACTTGTACAAATTGGGTGTATTTCTCTCTTCCCAAGGTCCCCAAAATATCTTTTGGTTCCTGGGCATATCAGAAAGAGACATTCTTTGTTTACTGCAAGATTAGAAACTTTGAAAGGGAACCGTGTAGACAAGATAGTAGAAGATAGTAGGCCAGTTTTGCCAAGAGGCTTTTTATCAGCTCTAAAAGTCCATTTCAATTCCTCAAAGCAGTGTTATCGTATCTGAAAATATGCCATTCCAGTCAGAATCTTGATTTTTTTTAAAAAAGTGTCTCCAATTGTGTCCTGTGACAGAAAACAGATTCTTATTGAACTAATGCAAATAACTTGATTGCCATAAAATAAGAATACTCATGAAGAGTTTCCAAGTTTTGGGGAAATCAGGTAGAGATAAAGGCAAATGTTTCCATTTTGTTTACAAAGGTATATTTTATCCAGTTGCTATAAGCTACAAATAACTCAAAAGAGAAAAGCTGTCTTGACTGTGGAAATCAAAATATAAAAAGAATCAGCAATGTTTCAGACAAAAAAAATCATAAAAGTCGTTTCAGTCCTCTATCAGTTCAGTCCCATGTAATTAATTCTTGTCGTGCTTGATGTTGGGTTAGAAATCTTCATGAATGCATTAGAGTTCTGAAACTTTTTACTTGGTCCAATGATACGGTCTTTGAAGTTATCAAAAACCTGTATTCAAGAGTACTGGGCCAGGGTCCTTTGCCATGAATTTCCTTGAAGAAAAAGCAAATTTGAACTGTAACCAGTTGTAAATCACTTTTTGAGAAGAATCAAAATAGAGCAATAATTGTCTACGAATGGGGAAAGACTTCGGGTAGCCATAAAGATGTAATTAACAAGGAAATTTGATTATTTCTGTGGCATACAACAATTTAATATAATAACTATAATTATGTGTGACAACATAGAAAGACGTATCAGCATGTTAGGAATCACATAACTTGAGAACACACATTAATACCATATCTATACAAATATAACTCAAACAAATTTAAACAGTATTTCTTACTTGACAAAGCTTCCTGTATGACTTTAACATACCAAGGTTGCTTAATATGTTTCTCTAGGGCTTCCAGGAGTTCCTTTTTGAAAGGGAAGATTTAGCACACTTAATTAAAATAGTATCACAGTTCACTGTAAAATAATAGTCATTTATTTTGCCAAAGTGATAATTTAAAGATTTCAAAAAGCCCACCCTTTACTCTTTGATAGAGAAGAGAGTCAGTTTTCCAATCAAAAGACCTAATAAAAGACAGCATGAAGAATGAGACAAACGGAATCTTTTTTCTCTTTTTTTTTTTGCAGTTTACTCAAAATGTAAACATGAGTCTTTTATTATCTTATTAATATTATATGAAACTCTTGTTCAAAAGATAAAACGAAATTCTACCTTTGTGTAAGCACATTATTAAATGCTAAAGGTAATTTAATAAAACCTAATTATCAACAAATCCATCCAATCTCAATCAGCTTTGACCACATAAGATTTCCATAAAACTTTTATAAACTCATATAATTTTACATTAAAGAAGAGATGGATTATTCAAAAAAACCCTGTTATTCCAACACTAGGGCCCAGACTCTGGCCCTGCATCAATGTGCTTTTCATATTAATGCACAGTTTGCTCGGTTTTTGGAAAAACTGAATAATCCCCTTCTAATTTTAGCCAACTTGAATACACACAAAATTCCTTTCATGAGATTAATCTTCCACAAACCATTTTTTTTTTTTTTTTTGAAATAGAGTCTCACTCTGTCGCTCAGGCTGGAGTGTCGTGGCATGATCTCACCTCACTGTAACCTCTGCCTCCCAGGTTCAAGCAATTCTCCTGCCTCAGCCTCCCCAGTAGCTGGGATTACAGGTGTGCGCCACTATGCCCAGCAAATTTTTTGTATTTTTAGTAGAGATGGGGGTTTCACCATATTGGCCAGGCTGGTCTTGAACTCTTGACCACAAGTGACCCACCCGCCTCAGCCTCCCAAAGTGCTGGAATTACAGGCATGAGCCACCGCGCCCGGCCTCCTCATTTATTTCTACCTTTTTGTGCTTCTATCTTGGATCACCATGCCTGGCCATATCTCCCACAAACCTTCTACAGCTCATGTAACCTTCAGTTTTGGACTATACTTCCTTTTTCCTATTGGCATTCTCCCTTAGGACAAAAAGTTGTTTCTCCCGTATCATTTTGACCACATGAAATTCTCTCTCACGTAGAAGAAAACAAATTACTCTCTTTTCAATTTTCTTTTGTTTTCTGTATATAAAATTGTTTCTTTTGTAACTAGTAGTTTTAGTTACATATATTAACTACCATTTTAACTTTTCTTTTTTTTTGAGTTGGAGTCTCCCACTGTGGCCCAGGCTGGAGTGCAATGGTGCAATCTCGGATCACTGCAACCTCTGCCTCCCAGGTTCAAGCAATTCTCATGCCTCAGCCTCCTGAGTAGCTGGGATTACAGGCGCCCGCCACCAAGCCTGGCTAATTTTTTATATTTTTAGCTAATTTTATATTTTGTATTTTAGTAGATGGGGTTTCACTATGTTGACCAGGCTGGTCTCAAACTCCTGACCTCAAGTGATCCACCTGCCTCGGCCTCCCAAAGTGCTGGGATTACAGGCGTGAGCCACTGTGCCTGGCCACTTTTTTTATTTATTAAATTTAATTTTTCTTTTTTCATTTCCAGTGGGGTAAATTTTAACTCTTAGTAACCCCAGTTTCCAGTGAAAAACTCAGGAAGTAAGTAATTTTGAATTGTTTTATACTAGTATTTGTAGATGAAGCCATTTCATAATTTCTGAAAGATGGTTTTCTGATTGTCATTTATTAACACATCTAAATATGTTTAGTTCTTTATACTGTATAAGTGACTTAAACATTTTATGATTATCTATTATTTAATTTAGCATTAACATGACTAACTTACTGAGAATTATGTTTCAAGCTATGAAAAGCTGGATTATAAACTTTTATCCCATTTACATTCATTTATTTATTCTTAACAATTATGCTTGAATAGTTCACGAAACAAAGCTACCATCATCTCAAGGTGTTTATTTGTTAAGCATTTCTGCAGCCTGGGAAACCCTACAGTTAAATACATGGGTATTTTGCTGATTAGAAGCCGTGGCTGCTTTCATTAAACCAACACACTAGTTTTATTTACAGGATTTACCCAAGGCATGTGAACTCAAATGCATTCAAGTTTCTATTTTTCTGATAAAATATTTAAGTGCCTACTTTTTCTTAGGCCAACTAATTAGAGCTCTTTTGGCCGGTGTGGGGGCTCCTGCCTGTAATCCCAGCACTTTGGGAGGCTGAGGTGGGTGGATCACCTGAGGTCAGGAGTTCGAGACTATCCTGGCCAACATGGTGAAACCCAACCTCTACTAAAAATACAAAAATTAGCCAGGCATAATGGCCTGTGCCTGTAATTCCAGCTGCTCGGGAGACTGAGGCGGGAGAATTGCTTGAACCCGGGAGGCGGAGATTGCAGTGAGCCGAGATCGTGCCATTGCACTCCAGCCTGGATGACAGTGGGAGACTCCATCTCAAAAAAAATAAAAATAAAAATAAAAAATTTAAATCCACCTATAACCTGGAAACCTCCCCCCACCACCTCACTTTGAGTTGTCCTGCCTTTCTGAACCAACCCAATGTTTATTGTCAATGTATTTTTTTGATATCTCATGTCTCCCTAAAATGTCTAAAACCAAGCTATGCCTCAATGGCCTTGGGCATATGTTCTCAGCGTCTCCTGAGGGCTGTGTCACAGGCCATGGTCACTCATATTTGGCTCAAAATAAATCTCTTCAAATATTTTACAGAGTTTGACTATTTTTCTGGATAATAATTTGGTACCCAATGTAGGGACTGATTTCATCAACAACCATGATCATGCCACTGCACCCCAGCCTGGGCAACACAGTGAGACTCTTCCTCAAACAAACAAACAAACAAGGCTCTTCTCGATGTCTTCACGTGGCATCAAAAAATGGCAAAAGGAAGGAGGAGCAGAAGCGAAAGGAAATAGAATAAGTCTTAGAGGAGCTGATTTGGGGAGTTTTTAAGCTTCCTAAAAGACCAATAAAGTTTTACATTTTCTCAGCAAAATCACGCCAATGAAATGGAAAGCCAACAGAGGAATCAAACACATTTAAAAAGGGATTTCAGTCAACCAAAGAATTTTCCAGAAACAGGATCCAAAAGGAAAAGCAGGAAGGCCTTTCTTTTCCAAAGAAAATCACCTAAGTATCAGCTTTTAATTAAGCTGACTTCTGACTATGGCACTCAAAAAATAAACAAACAACAATAACAAAAATAGCCTTCAAATCTCTTCTGATCAGATTTCAGCCGGGACAAACATAAAGTAGGTTTCCTATTCAGTTTTTCTGGTTCTAAATTAGCCAGCTTTTTTGTTTTTTGTTTTTGACAGGGTCTTGTTCTGTCACCAAGACTGGAGTACAGAGGGATAATCCCAGCTCGTTGCAGCCTCTACTTCCCAGGTTCAGGTAATTCTCCTGCCTCAGCCTCCTGAGTAGCTGGGATTACAGGGGCGGGCCACCACTCCCAACTAATTTTTGTATTCTTAGTAGAGATGGATTTCACCATGTTGGCCGGGCTGGTCTCGAACTCCTGATCTGAGGTGATCTGCCCGCCTTGGCCTCCCAAAGTGCTGGGATTACAGGCATGAGCCACTCTGCCTGGCCCTAAAGCCAGCTTTTATTTTCTCCAATTGTGCATGCAGATGAATTATTTTAGATATTTCAAAGGATTCCTGTTTTGGTTATTGCTGCTTATGACTGTCTGGGTTAGGTGGGTTCATTTTCCTAGATATTTATAAGAAGATGCCAGCTGAGCATGGTGGCTCACACCTGTAATCCCAGCACCTTGGGAGGGTGAGGTGGGCGGATCATTTGAGGTCAGGAGTTCAAGACCAGCCTTGCCAATATAGTGAAACTCCACCTCTACTAAACATATACAAATTAGCCAGGCATGGTGGCATATGCTACTGGAGAGTCTGAGGCAGGAGAATTGCTAGAACCTGGGACATAGAGGTTGCACCAAGATGGCACCACTGCGCTCCAGCCTGGGTGACAGAGACTCCATCTCACAAAAAAAAAAAAAAAAAAAAGATGTCCCATAAGTGTTATACATAAATCCAATTGGTGTTTCCAAAAAGAGCACTCAGATTTTGAAGCTTGATTTCTCATATTTTAGGAACTTTTCAAAAGTGACCAAGGCTAGGAGTGTGTTTAGGGTCAAAGTGTGATGTAGTTTGGACTGTTTCTTACCACCAGGTGGCAGTAGAGTGCTCAAGGTATGGGGGGAACCAGACATACCCACCTAGAAAAGCAAAAAATGGGCACACTTTTCAGTAGGAACAAACTGGAATTGGTCACAAATGAAAGGCTGAGTTCAATTTTCGATTGATAGAGAACAGCTGCAGGTTGGGTATGCCTGCTCCTGACTAATCCCAGCAGTTTGGGAGGCTGAGGTGGGAGGATTGCTTGAACCCAGGAGTTTGAGACCAGCCCAGGCAGTAAAGTGAGATCCTGTTTCTACAAAAGAAAAAAAGAAGAAGAAAGAAAACAGCTGCAATCTTTTTTTTTTTTTTTAATTTGAGACACAGTTTTGCTCTTTGTTGCCCAGGCTGGAGTGCAGTGGTGTGAGCTCGGCTCACTGCAACCTCCGCCTCCTGGGTTCAAGTGATTCTCTTGTCTCAGCCTCCTGAATAGCTGGGATTACAGGTGCCTGCTACCACACTGGCTAATTTTTGTATTTTTAGTAGAGACGGGGTTTCACCATGTTGGCCAGGCTGGTCTCGAACTCCTGACTTCAGGTGATCTACCTGCCTCGACCTCCCAAAGTGTTGGGATTATAGGCGTGAGCCACAGCACCCAGCCAACAACTGCAATCTCAAAAGCATGCTAGACAAAATGAAGCCACTGGTGCCTAACTGCCAATCCTTTGACCTGAATGAACCTCAGTCGTGAGACAGAGACATAGAAATCTTTAGATGAACCTCTGGTCCTAAGACAGAAGCAGAAGAAAGACAGTTGTCTGCAGAGCTCTCTACCTACATCTCCTATCCAAAGACAGAGTCCAAAGCTCTCACTGTTAAAGGAAAGACAGGTGTCATGCACGTCCGTGTGGAAAGAGTCCACCAAACAGGCTTTGTGTGAGCAGCAAGGCTGTTTATTTCACCTGGGTGCAGGTGGGCTGAGTCTAAGAAAGGAGTCAGCAAAGGGTGGTGGGACTATCATTAGTTCTTATAGGTTTGGGATAAGCGGTGGAGTTAGGAGCAACTTTTTGCAGGCAGGGGGTGGATCTTACAAAGTACATTCTCAAAGGTGAGAAGAATATTACAAAGTACCTTCTTAAGGACATGGGAGGATATTACAAAGTACCTTCTCAAGGGTCGAGGAGGGTGTATCATACAAAGCACATTCACAAGGACGGGGGAGTATCACAAAGTATATTATCGCAAGGGTGGGGAGGGTGTATTGTCATAAAGTCAATTGATCAGTTACAGTTGGGCAGGAATGGTGGAATGTCATCAGTTAAGGCAGGAACTGGCTATTTTCACTTCTTTTGTGGATCTTCAGTTGTTTCAGGCCATCTGGATGTATACGTGCAGGTCACAGGGGATATGATGGCTTAGCCTGGGCTCAGAGACCTGACAACAGGGTTAAAGAAAAGCCCAAATAAAGTCTAGACCTTCCACCAAAGAGTGGGAGGTCCAAATTCAGGAGAACTCACTTGAAATACCCAATGAGACTTCTGAAAACAGCGTTGAGGCAAAGTTCATATAAGTGGAGAGTTCATTTGGGCCAAGCTGAAAGATTGCAACTGGGAGCGTAGATTCAAGTTGCCCTCAATGCACGTTCCTCAGTTATCCACAGGTACAAGTGGATTTTTAAAGGAAAAGAAGAGGGAGTTCCTGAGTTGTTCCGCAAAAATTTACATGAAAATAACACAAGTCATGGATTGGCGATACATTGTTCTTTGCATCACAAATTTTAGGAACATGAAGATAATGGAAAAGGCAGCTCATCAGGAACAAAATGACTTTAAACAATTTCTGTCAGGCATGGATGCAGGGGTGGGGAGGGGAGTGGCAGAGCATAGGAGTCGATTGAAGTCCCACACTGATGTGTCTTTCTGGGCCTGCAGACCTCACAGAGCTCAGATTGATCTGAGCTATTTTTCTTCTCTCACCTTTGACCCCATCTCTAAAGTTCCATTAACCAGAGAAGATTAAAACTCATATCACAGAGGAAGAGACAAAATTAAACACTGCACCTGGAGCTCTGATGAATTTTGTCCCAAACCATTGTCTGTTCTCGTCCCATTCAATTTCCAAGGGGAATCATTCACAAAATAATGTTTGCCTCCTGGGCGCATTCATTCCCTGTAAAAACCATTGACTATCCCTCCAAATTGCACACTTTCTTCATCTCCCCTTCCTCTATGAAGAACGGTATATATAAGCCTCTGGACTTCATTGGGTTATTGGGTAACTATTCTCCTGCAATTCCCCTGTGCTTATGCAGGTTAAATAAATGTGTAGATCTTTTTATCCTATTGATCTGCCTTTTGTCAGTTCATTTTCAGGAACCTTCAGTGGGCCAAGGGGCAACTTTCTCTTGGCCCCTACAATATGAAATATGTGTGTTTGGTCTTTGTTCCTGGTTTTTCTCACAGAGCACCTAAACCCTTGCAATTTCTGTGTATGTGTGGGTGTGTGTGTGATGGAGTTTCATTCTTGTTGCCCAGGCTGTAGTGCAATGGTGCGATCTTGGCTCACTACAGCCCCTGCCTCCTGAGTTCAAGTGATTCTCCTGCCTCGGCCTTCCAAGTAGTTGGGATTACAGGTGCATGCCACCATGCCTGGTTAATTTGTAGCAGAGACAGGGTTTCACCATGTTGGCCAGGCTGGTCTCGAACTCCTGGCCTCAGGTGATCCACTTGCCTTAGCCTCCCAAAGTATTGGGATTACAGGCATAAGCCACAGCACCCAGCATTTTTTTTTTTTTTTTTTTTTTTTTGAGACAGACTGTTGCCCAGGCTGGAATGGAGTGGCACAGTTGGCTCACTGTAACCTCCGCCTCCTGGGTACAAGCAATCTTCTGCCTCAGCCTCCTGAGTAGCTGGCATTTCAAGTGCCTGCTACCACACCTGGCTAATTTTTGTATTTTTAGTTGAGAAGGGGGCTTCACCATGTTGGCCAGGCTGGTCTTGAACTCCCGACCTCAGGTGATTTGCCTGCCTCAGCCTCATTTCCCGAGTGATAGGAGTGTCTTTTGTTATTCATAGGAGTGTATTTTGTGATTCATTTCCTGAGATCACTCATTCCTGAGTGATCACATTTCCTGAGTGGTAGGAGTGTCTTTTGTTATTTGTAATGAGCCCCTTTCAACTTCACCCTTCAGTTTGTGCTGAAGGGGCAACTTAGGGTGGGACCCCTAGATAACCTCAGGATGGGGATGGTCACCAAAAAGACCAAGTGATTAGAGAGTGCCATCTTTCAGCCCTACCCACTGAGCTCTGGGAAGGGAGAGGTGGAGATTTACTCTAGGAAACTCTTCAACCACAAATTGGATGAGCTTCCAGGGTGCTGAAATTGTGGAGGTGCTGGGAGGGTGGCAGGCCCCAAGAGGGCAATAGGAGTTCCTTGTCCCCTCCAAACCTCCCCAGGCATCCAACTCTTCATCTGCCTGTTCATCTGTATCCTTTCTAATAAACCAGGAAACATAAGAAAAGGGGTCCCTGAGTTCTAAACATTCTTAGTGTAAACTAAAAATGAAATTTTAAGACCCCCACCAAATGAATGGACACTCTCTTGGCCAAGAGAATCCCCCCAAAATCTTAAAAACTTAGTTTTCGCCGGGCGCGGTGGCTCAAGCCTGTAATCCCAGCACTTTGGGAGGCCGAGACGGGCGGATCACGAGGTCAGGAGATCGAGACCATCCTGGCTAACACGGTGAAACCCCGTCTCTACTAAAAAAAATACAAAAAATTAGCCGGGTGAGATGGCGGGCGCCTGTAGTCCCAGCTACTCGGGAGGCTGAGGCGAGAGAATGGCGTAAACCCAGGAGGCGGAGCTTGCAGTGAGCTGAGATCCGGCCACTGCACTCCAGCCTGGGCGACAGAGCGAGACTCCATCTCAAAAAAAAAAAAAAAAAAAACTTAGTTTTCAGGCATGATGGGAAGGAAGGTTGGAAACATCTCATTATATCCCCTACCTTTTGCAGTTTAGACACAACTCACCAGCACCAATCATAGTTTACTCACCAGTGAGTAAACTATAGCTCACAAACTTGACGGAACAGACATTGTGGCAATAAGATACCCAATTATAAACAGGACCTAATGTCCTGCCAGGCAAGGGTTAAGTCACACACCCCTACACTTAAAGAATAAACTATATTCTTATTCAATGAAACATATCTATAGGATCTAGAAAATAACCTCAAAGGGCAAATCTAAGAGTTATTGGCCTTAAAGAGGAGGTAGAGAAAGAGACAGGGCTGGAAAGTTTATTCAAAGGGTTAATAACAAACAACTTCCCAAATCTAGACTAAGATATCAATATCCAAGTACAGGAAGGTTATAGAACATCAAACAGATTTAACCCAAGAAGACTACCTCAAGGCATTTAATAATCAGACTCCCAAAGGTTGAAGATAAAGAAAGGATCCTAAAAGCAGCGAGAGAAAATAAATACATAGCATACAATGAAGCTCTAATACATCTGGCAGCAGACTTTTCAGTGGAAACCTTAGAGACCAGGAGAGAGTAGCATGACATATTTAAGGTGCTGAAAGAAAAACTTTCAGACTAGAATAATATATTTAGCAAAAATATCCTTCAAATGTAAAAAAGAAATAAAGACTTTGCCAGACAAACAAAAGCTGAGGCATTTTATCAACACCAGATCTGTCCTACAAGAAATGCTAAAGGAGTACTTAAATCAGAAAGAAAAGGATGTTAATGAGCAATAAGAAATCATCTGAAGGTACAAAACTCACTGGTAATAGTAAATACACAGGAAAACAGAAAGTATTATAACACTGTAACTGTGGTGTGTAAATTACTCTACTTAGCTAGAAAGACTAAAGAGACCCAATCAAAAATTATAACTACAACAACTTTTCAAGACATGGACAGTACAATAATATATAAACAGAAACAATGAAAAGTTAAAGATTGTGGGGATGAAGTTCAGACATCATTTTTGTTAGTTTTCTTTTTGCTTGTTAGTTTGTTGATGCGAGCAGTGTTAAGTTGTTGCCAGCTTAAAATAATGGGTTATAAGATAGTATTTGCAAGTCTTCCAGTAACCTAAAATAAAAATACATACAACAAATACATTAAAAAATGAAAAGCACGAACTCATACCACCAGAGAAAATTACCTTCACTAAAAGGAAGACAGGAAGGGAAGAAAGAAGGAAGATAAGACTAGAAAACAATGGGGAAACATGTAACAAAATGACAGGAGGAAGTCCTTACTTATCAATAACAACATTGAAAGAAAATGGAATGAATTCTCCAGCAAAAAGATACAGAGTGGCTGAACGGGTGAAAAAACAAGACCCAATGATCTGTTGCCTATAAGAAACACATATCACTAGTCATGACACACATAGACTGAAAATAAAGGGATAGAAAAAAGAGAGATATTCCATCCCATTTGGAAACCAAAACATGAGCAGGAGTAACTATACTTACATCTGACAGAACACTTTTCAAGATAAAAACTATAGGAAGATAAAAGGTCACGATATAGTGGTAAAGGTGTCAATTCAGCAAGAGGACATAACAATTATAGATATATATTCACCCAACACTGGAGCACCCAGTTATATAAAACAAATATTATTAGAGCTAAAGAGAGAAACAGACCACAGTACAACAATAGCTGGAGACTTCAACACCTCACTTTCAGCACTGGACAGATCTTCCAGATAGAAAATCAAGAAGGAAACATTGGATGTAATCTGCACTTTAGATCAAACGGATCTAATAGATATTCATAGAACATTTCATACAATGGCTGCAGAATACACATTCTTTTCCTCAGCACACATTCTCGAAGATAAACCGTATGCTAGGTTACAAAACAACTTTTAAAACATTTTAAAAATTTAAAAATTGAAATAATATCATCTTTTCTGACCGCAATGGAATAAAACTAGAAATCAGTAACAAAATAAATTTTAGAAACTATACAACCACATGAAAATTAAACCATATACTCCTCAATAACCAGTGGGTCAATGAAGAGATTAAGAAGGAAATTGAAAATCTTTTGGAAACAAATGATAATGGAAACGCAACATACCAAAATCTATGAGATACAGGAAAAGTAGCACTATAAGGAAGGTTTATAGCAATAAATGTCTGCATAAAAAAGTAGAGAAACTTCAAATATATGACCTGACAATGAATCTTTAAGAACTAGTAAAGCAAGAGCAAACCAAACTCAAAATTAGTAGAAGAAATAATAAAGATCAGAGCAGAAATAAATGAAATTGAAATGAAAAACCCACACAGAAAATCAATGAAATAAAAAGTTTGTTTTTTGAAAAGTTAAACAAAACTGACAAGCCTTTAATCAGACTGAGAAAAAAAGAGAGAAGACCCAAATAATTAAAATCAGAGATGAAAAAGAAGACGTTATAACTGACACTGCAGAAATTCAAGGGATCGTTAGTGACTACTATGAGTAACTATATGCCAATAAGTTGGAAAATATAGAAGAAATGGATAGATTCACAAGCACATACAACCTATCAAGATTGAACCAGGAAGGAATCCAAAACCTGAACAGACCAATATTAAGTAATGAGATCAAAGCCATAATGAAAAGTCTCCCAACAAAGAAAAGCCCAGGACCCAATGGCTTCACTGCTGATTTCTACCAAACATTTAGAGAAGAATTAATGCCAATTCTACTCAAACTATTCTGAGAAATAGAGGAGTAGGGAATACTTCCAAAGTCATTCTATGAGGTCAGTATTACCCTGATACCAAAACCAGACACAGAAGAATGAGGAGGAGGAGGAGGAGGAGGGGAA
>NW_016828707.1:921789-1130973 GCF_001698545.2 Rhinopithecus bieti | reverse complement strand
GAGGAGGAGGAGGAAGAAATCTACAGGCCAAGATTCATGTTAAATATTGATGTAAAAATCATCAACAAAATGCTAACAAACAGGCCGGGTTCAGTGGCTCACGCCTGTAATCCCAACATTTTGGGAGGCCGAGGTGGGTGAATCACCTGAGGTCAGGAGTTCAAGACCAACCTGGCCAACATGGTGAAACCCCATCTCTACTAAAAATACAAAAAAATTAGCCAGGTGTGATGGTGGGTGCCTGTAGTCCCAGCTACTAGGAAGGCTGTGGCAGGAGAATCAGTTGAACCCAGGAGGCGGAGGTTGCAGTGCGCCAAGATCGCACCATTGCACTCCAGCCTGGGCAACAAGAGCGAAACTCTGTCTCAAAAAACAAAACAAAACAAACCTAGCAAACAAAATTCAACAGTACATTAAAAAGATCATTCACCATAACCAAGAGGGATTTATCCCAGTGATAGAGGGAGGATGGTTCAACACACACAACTCAACCTGTAAGGCATATCATATCAACAGACTGAAGGAAAAAAAAATATGATCATTACAATGGATGCTGAAATCATTTGATAAAATTCAGCATCGCTTCATGATAAAAACACTCATAAAACTAGTTATAGAAAGAACATATCTCAACATAATAAAAGTTATATACGACAGACCCACACTTAGTATACTGAATGGGAAAAACTGAAAGCCTTTCCTCTAAGATCTGGAACATAACAAGAATGGCCACTTTCCCTGCTGTTACTCAACATGGTTCTGCAAGTCCTGTCTAGAGCAATCCTACAACAGAAAGAAATAGGGGCATTTGCATTGGAAAGGAAGAAGTCAAATTATTCTTGTTTGCAGATGATATGATCTTATATTTGGAAAAACCTAAAGATGTCACCAAAAAACAATTGGAACAGATAAATTCAGAACAGTTGCAGGGTACAAAATCAACATGCACAAATCAGTAGCATTTCTATATACCAATAACAAAAAATATTTGAAAGAAATCAAGAAAGCAATCCCATTTACAATTGCCACACACACAAAAAAAATGTACCTAGGAATTAACCAAATAATTGAAAGATCTCTACAGTGAAAATTATAAAACATTGGTATGACAAATTGAAGACAATACAAAAAATGAAAGGATATTTCATGTTCATGGATTGGAAGAATCAGTGTTGTTAAAATATCCATACTACCCAAAGCAATCTATAGATTCAATGCCATCAGTGTCAAAATAACAATGACATTCTTCACAGAAATAGGAAAAACAATACTAAAACTTATACGGAGACACAAAAGAACCAGAGTAACCAAAGCTAGCCTAAGCAAAAATAACAAAACTAGAGAAATCACATTACCTGACGTTATACTATAGAGATATAGTAACCAAAATGGCATGATACTGGGACAAAAACAGACACATAAACCGGAGGTATAGAACAGAAAGCCCAGAAATAAATCCATACATCTACAGTGAACCGATTTTGACAAAGTTGCTAAGAACATACATTGGAGAAAAGACAGCCTCTTCAAACCATGGTGCTGGGAAAACTGGATATCGCTACGCAGAAGAATGAAACTAGACCCCTGTCTCTCACTATATACAAACATCAAATCAAAATGGATTGAAGACTTCAATCTAAAACCTCAAACTATAAAACTGCTAAAAGAAAACACTGGGGAAAGTCTCCATGACATTGGAGTGGGTAAACATTTCTAGAATAAAACCCCGTAAGCACAGGTATCCAAAGCAAACATGGACAAATGAGATTGCTCAAGTTAGAAACTCCTGCACAGCAAAGGAATAATCAATAAAATGAAGAGACAACCCACAGAATGGAAGGAAATATTTGCAAACTACCTATCTGACAATGGATTAATAACCAGAATATATAGGGAGCTCAGACAACTCTATAGGAAAAATATCTAATAATCCCACTAAAAAAATTGGCAAAAGATCTGAAAAGTCATTTCTCAAAAGAAGACATACATATGGTAAATGGGTCCATGAAAACGTGCTCAACATCACTGATCATCAAAGAAATGTAAATCAAAACTACAATGAGATATTATCTCACCCCAGTTAAAATAGCTTTTATCCAAAAGAGATGGAATAACTCATGCTGGCAACCATGTGGAGAAAAGGGAACCCTCGTACATTGTTGGTGAGAATGTAAATTAGTATAACCACTATGGAGAACAGTTTGGAGGTTCCTCAAAAAACTAAAAATAGAGCTACCATATGATCTAGCAGTCCCATTGCTGGGTATATACACAAAAGAAAGGCAATCAGTGTATCAAAGAGATATCTGCACTCCCACGTTTGCTGTAGCACTGTTCACAATAGCCAAGATTAGGAAGCAAGCTAAGTGTCCATTAACAGGTGAAGGGATGGGGCCAGGCGCAGTGGTTCACGCCTGTAATCCCAGCACTTTGGGAGGCTGAGGTGGGAGGTTCTCCTGAGGTCAGGAGTTCGAGACCAGCCTGGGCAACAGGGGAAACCCTGTCTCTACTAAAAGTACAAAACAATTAGCTGGGCACGGTGGCAGATGCCTGTAATCCAAGCTATTCAGGAGGCTGAGGCAGGAGAATTGCTTGAACCTGGGAGATGGAGGTTGCAGTGAGTCGAGATCGTGCCATTGCACTTCAGCCTAGGCAAGAAGAGTGAAACTCAGTCTCAAAAAAAAAAAAAACAAAAACAAAAACAAACAGATGGAAGGATAAAGAAAATGTGGTACATACACACAATGAAGTACTATACAGCCATAAAAAGAATGATTCTGCCATTTGCAACAACACAGATGGAACTGGAGGTCTTTATGTTAGGTGAAATAAGGCAGGCACAGAAAGGCAAACTTCGTATGTTCTCACTCATTTGTAGGAGCTAAAAATAAAAACAGTTGAACTCATGGAGATAGAGAGTAGACAGATGGTTACCAGGGGCTGGGATGGGTACCCGGGGTAGGGTGGGGGAAGTGGGATGGTTAATGGGGACAAAAAAGTTAGAAAGAATAAGACCTAGTATTAACATTTGCTAGCAAATACTGGATGAGTAAAACGTGATTTAATTGTATATTTAAAAATAACTAAAATAGTATAATTGGATTGTTTGCAACACAAAGGCTAAATGCTTGAGGTGAGGGATGCTCCATCACCCTGCTACGATTATTATGCTTTGCATACCTATATCAAAATTTCACATGGTCACCATCAGTATATCCACCTACTCTATATCCACAAAATTTTTTTTTAAAAATTGCCACCTTGCATGAGATCAATAACTGCTACTGACCTGTTAATAAGGGCAACCGAAGAAACAGAGATGCGATCTCTCCTCTCTTTGTTTCACACTCAGTGAAAGTGCGTCTACATTCACACCGCTCTCAACACTATCCAGTCAGTAAACCGGCTTCTTATGAAGTTCTTCCTTGGGCTCTCCATATTACAATCTCCCGATGTAATCATCTAAACTCCTGCTTCTGCCTTCAGATCAAATGCTGCATGACTGCACCATCTTAACTGATCAGCTTCTCTCGCCTACAATGTACCTGCAAGAAACTCCCCTTATTCATGCTGATGTTAGCTGGTTTACAGATGGATCTTACTTAAAGGATGAATCTGGAATGTATCATGCAGGTTACGCTCCAGCATCTTTGACTAAAGAAACAGAAAGTGCTTATCTTCCAAGAGCCACCTCAGCTCAGCAAGCACAGTTAACAGAATTAATTAGAGCCTGTCAACTGACAAAAGAAACAACTGCTAATATTTATACGGATAACAGATATGCTTTTGGAGTAGCTCATGACTTTGGAATGCTATGAAAACAAAGATAATTTTTAGCCTATTCTGGTCAGTCCATAAAAAAAAGACGCTTTGTTTTACAATTATTGGAAGCCATAGGATTACCAAAATAATTATCTATTATCCAGATTTTAGGCCATTTGAAGTCAGACATTGCAGAAAGCAAGGTAACTCTATTAGCAGAGAGTATACCAAAAAAGACTGCCCTGAAAGTACCTGAATGTGAAAATCAAATCATTTTAGCTTTTAAAGAAACATTTGATTCTGATATAAAATTAGCTCAATCCAAAGCTCCAAAAGCAGAACAAGAAAATTGGGAAACGAAAGGGAGACCGTACTCTCCTGAGCCTGGGCTTTGGGGTGGACCAAATGGTCTTGTTGTTGTTTTGTTTTGTTTTGTTTTGAGACAGAGTCTTGCTCTGTCACCAGGCTGGAGTGCAGTGGTGCGATCTCAGTTCACTGCAACCTCCGCTTCCCTGGTTCAAGCAATTCTCCTGCCTCAGCCTCCCAAGTAGCTGGGACTACAGGCATCTGCCACCACATCTAGCTGATTTTTGTATTTTTAGTAGAGACAGGGTTTCAGCATGTTGGCCAGGATGGTCTCGATCTCTTGACCTTGTGATCCGCCCACCTCGGCCTCCCAAAGTGCTGGGACTACAGGCATGAGCCACTGTGCCCCACCTTACAGTCGTTTTTCTTAACTTATGTGCATGACTTAACTCACTGGAGTCCTGATGAGATGATTGCTTGGGAAAAACAATATTATTGGGAACCTTCTCCAGCTGTTACTCACAAGGTGCGAAATCGCTGCCACACCTGCACATAAACCTAACCCAGGGAAACCCTTACATAGTTTTCAAGGTTATTCTTCTTTACCAGAAACCCCTTTTGAGCTACGACAACTAGATTTGATTCAGCTGCCTCCATTCCAAGGCCACAAACCCGTCCTAGTGATGGTGTGTGTTTCCTCATGGGGTAGAAGCATTTCCACACAGAAGAACAATAGCCTTAGTAGTAAGTACAATCCTTTTAGGGAAAATTATTCTGAGGCAAAAAAAAAAAAAAAAAAAAGAAGAAGAAGAAAAGAAAAAATTATTTCAACTTGGGGAGTCCCTCTAGAACTTCTCCAGGCAGTATGCAAAATCTGACCCATTCCTCAACATTCCCATTGTGCCTCTCTCCCCTAGTCGTCTGGGTTAGTGGAATGCACAAATGGAATAATCAAAATTCAATTGGCAAAATTAACTGAAGTTTTAAAATTTGGTCAGGGCAGGCGTGTTTGCTCCCACTTGTAATCCCAGCACTTTGGAAGGCGGAGGAGGGAAGATAATGAGCCAGTAGTTCGAGTCCAGCCTGGGCAAGATAGAGAGAACTTGTCTCTACAAAAAATAAAAAAAATTATCTAGGTATGGTGGCACACGTCTGTAGTCTCAGCTACTCAGGAAGCTAAGGTGAGAGGATCGCTTGAATCTGGGAGGTCAGGGCTGCAGATTCAAAGAATCTGCAGAGTCAAAGCCATGATTGTACCACTGCACTCCAGCCTGGGTGACACAGCAAGACCCTATCTCAAATTTAAAAAAATATTAAATACATATAATGTAAAAGTAAATAAATAATCAATATTTTGGGGGGGCCAAAAGCTTTTCCATTGGTTTTCTTAAGATCAGACTCTCTTGGTAAACACCGACAGTCCTTATTTGAAATTGTAACAGGCAGACCTATGAAATTGTCTCTGGGAAATGGTGAATCCAAGATATTAAAAGGGGATGTGTTGTGTTATTGCAGCAGCCTTACAAGGCAGGTAACTAAAAACTAATTTAGCAAAAGACTCTTTGTAAGTGAGCTTAGAGAAGATAGAGAACTCAAGGACCATGGACTTCGACCAGGAGATTTTGTCTGTTGGAAATGGCATATTTATTTATTTATTTATTTATTTATTTATTTATTTATTTTGAGATGGAATTTTGCTCTTTTTGCCCAGGCTTTTGAGTGCAATGGCACGATCTCAGCTAACCACAACCTCCGCCTCAAGAGTTCAAGCGATTCTCCTGCCTCAGCCTCCTGAGTAGCTGGGATTACAGGTGCCTGCCACCACACCCAGCTAATTTTTGCATTTTTAGCGGAGACAGGGTCTTGCCATATTGGCCAGGCTGATTTTGAACTCCCGAGCTCGGGTGATCCACCTGCCTCGGCCTCCCAAATATTATTTATTTATTTATTTATTATTTATTTACTTTAAGTTCTGGGATACATGTGCAGAACCTGCAGGTTTGTTACATAGGCATACATGTGCCATGGTGGTTTGCTGCACCCATCAACCCGTCATCTACATTAGGTATTTCTCCTAATGCTACCCCTTTCCTTGCCGCCCCCTCCAACATGTTTGGTTTTCTTTAGCTTATTCTAGTATTTTCTCAAGACCGAGTGAAATGATAATATAGAGGCATAAAGCACATTTGTTGTGAGTTGACGCAGATAAAAAGGCTCGGGGTGGCCTCTTCAGAGTAATTTGGGAGTCGTGTGTTCTGCTGGCTTTGATAGACAAGCCCTTCTCTGCCCTGGCAGGTGTTATCAGAATCAAACGTTTGCAAATGGTCATTCTCATCGCATCCATCTTCACAGCCCCATGCCTCTTCCTGAATGCTCAGTTGAAAATGCGTATTTCACCTTCCTCNATTTATTTATTTATTTATTTTTAATTTGAGATAGGGTCTTGCTCTGTCACCCAGTCTGGAGTGCAGTGGTACAATCATGGCTTTGACTCTGCAGATTCTTTGAATCTGCAGCCTCGGCCTCCCAAAGTGCTGGGATTCCAGGCATGAGCCACCACACCTGGCCTAGGAAATGACAATTTTTAAAGGACTCTCTCCAGCCAAGGTGGAAGGGATCTTATCACATGCTCCTAACCAGACTCTGTGCCACTAAGCTAAAAGGAATCCATTTATGGACATGTTGCCCATTAAAAGAAAGCTGCTTCACCAAATTGAACTTCATCTCAAACTGGTGATCTAAGATTGCAATTCTCCAGAACCAGTAAGAATGAGAGGATGACATCTGAAGCAGTCAACTTTCCCAAGACACCACATCAGGCCTGCAACTAAAGGAATGTATAAGATTTATACTCATATTAGGCCGTTCTTGCGTTGCTATAGAGGAATACCTGAGACTGGGTAATTTATAAAGAAGGAAGGTTTAATTTGCCTATGGTTCTGTAGCCTGTACAAGCATGGTGCCAGCATCTGCTTGGCTTCTGGAGAGGCCTCAGGGAGCTGTCAGTCATGGCGGAAGGTGAAAGGCACGTCACATAGTGAAAGCAGGACTGAGAGACAGTGAGGGAGGTGCCACACCCTTTAAACAACCAGAACTCGTGTGAATTCAGAGTGACAGCTCACTTGTCACCAAGGGGTGGACCGAACCATGAGGAATCTGCCCCCATGAGATCCAAACACCTCCTACCTGGTCCTACCTCCAATATTGGGGATTACATTTCAACATGAGATTTGGGTGGGGACAAATATCCAAACTATGTCACTCACTAATAGATGGGAATGGTCTTCCTTTGCAAGTTGTCGATAAAGTTCTTACGTGTTGTCACTACTTTCACCAGCTGTTGCCTGTGAAGCAAATCCCTTTTTTCAATGTGCTTAGGAGTATGCTGATAGATTCAAGAGAACACTTGTTGGGTATGCGGCCTCACACCTCTTTCTGGTGGTTCTGACCTACCATGGTGGGCATCTCCTCTCCAAGGATAAGATTGGATACAATATCTGAAATATATCTTTTTTTTTTGAAATGGAGTCTCACTCTGTCAGCCAGGCTGGAGTGCAGTGGCATGATCTCAACTCACTGCAACCTCTGTTTCCCGGGTTCTCAGCCTCCCGGGTAGCTGGGATTGCAGGCATGCACCACCACGCCTGGCTAATTTTTGTATTTTAGTAGAGTCAGGGTTTCACTATGTTGGCCAGGCTGGTCTTGAACTCCTGACCTCAGGTGATCCACCCACCTCGGCCTCCCAAAGTGCTGGCATTACAGGTGTGAGCCACCACACCCGGCCAATATCCATGTTTTTCAAAAACAGTCATCGGTGCTGAACACTAATGTAACTAAGGATGAGGTTCATACTAATACTCTACAAAGCAAAGGGCATGGGAAGAGCTTTTTGGTAAAAGAAACTGATTTGTGAGTTTTTTGTTTGTTTGTTTGTTTTGAGATGGAATCTAACTTTGTCGCCCAGGCTGGAGTACAGTGGTGCAATCTTGGCTCACTGCAGCCTCCGCCTCCCAGGTTCAAGTGATTCTCCCGCCAAGTAGCTGGGATTACAGGGGCCTGCCACCGCACCCGGCTAATTTTTGTATTTTTAGTAGAGATGGAGTTTCATCGTGTTGGCCAGGCTGGTTTGGAACTTCTGACCTCATGATCTGCCCACCTGGGCCTCCCAAAGTCCTGGGATTACAAGTGTGAGCCACCGCGCCCAGCCCATTTGTCAGTTTCAACACTGGTGCTGCCTCAACTGAGAAATGAGACAACTCAATTTTGGGATCATATAACACAATTTGGGTTGGTTTTATCTGGTGTACCCCCTATTTTGGTCAGCTTAGCTTGCCCATTTATGTTGGGAACAAAATAATCACACCAAAGATTCCTGCTCCAGTAGCACTAGAGATATGGGATGGATATCCAGATAAGAGTGTATCCACACCATTATATTACAAGGCACTGATTGGCATCCCACTGAAAGGGGATGGTGACCAGCTATTTATTGGTTATCTCCAAATGGAACATCTTTGCTGTGCAGCACCAACTATGGCCATGGTTACCCACAGGATGGTTAAGACAGTATTTTTGGGGTTATGCCTGGGCACAAGGTTGAATAGTTTATACTCTTTCAAAGCCCACAAATCCTCCTCACTTATAATCATTGAGTTCATTGGGTTCATTCTGTATTCCATTGGTGTGATCATTTAGCTTCCATCTTTCTGCCACAACTGGGTATTAAGGATGTCATTTGGCATGCAGAGGCCCTAACCATTTATACACAAAATGCCCTAGAGCATAGCCACATGGGCATCTCGTTATTAAACAACAAAGTTACTCTTATGAGAAAGGCTGTATCACGGAACTGTGTGTTGTGCCGAACCCCTATTAACCTCAATAGGGAAGGCACAAGATTCAAGAGGCTAAGAGACCCAAAGCCAGCAAACAAGACACAGGGTTTTATCAGGGGCTTACACACAGGGGAGAGAATCTCTCTAGACAAGAGAACCCCCTTATGTATAGAAACTATCTAGGCTGGGCATGGCGGCTCATGCCTATAATCCCAGCACTTTGGGAGGCCAAGGTGGGTGTATCATCTGAGGTCGAGGGTTCGAGACCAGCCTGACCAACATGGAGAAACCCTGTCTCTACTAAAAATACAAAATTAGCCAGGCATGGTGGTGGGCACCTATAATCCCAGCTACTCAGGAGGCTGAGGCAGGAGAAGAATCGCTTGAACCCAGGAGGCAGAGGTTGCAGTGAGCTGAGATTACGCCATTGCACGCTAGCCTGGGCAACAAGAGCAAAACTCTGTCGGAAAAAAAAAAGAAATAAGAAACGGTCTAGTAGTGGCAGGCTGAGCAGGGAAACCACAAATGCTTGCAAACAGCATGCAGTTCATATAGCATTTTCACTTAACACTGTCTCCCCTTAACAACCTACACCTGGCAGCCTCCATTTAACCCAAAACTTAGAACCTTAGTGCCCTATATGGCCCATGTTCAATGGGATGGGATGAGGACTCAGATGTTTACCATAGATAAGGAACGAATCTCCAGGTTGTCCACTCCCAGGTTCTCCACTTGATCTTAGCCAAAAGGCCGAGAAGCCATACACTCCCAGGTTCTCTAGCTGGGAATACACATTCAGGTGCATCTTCCACACAGGGTCAGTCTCAGGGTATGCTTAAATGTTTGCTGTCAGGTGCATTTACCTGACACCATATGGCTTTAGACATACTCACTGCAGCCCAAGGGGGAACCTATGCTATCATAAAAACTGGTTACTGTATCTATATCCCAGATAAATCAGATAACATCACTAAATTAATGGCTGATATGAAAACCCAAATAATTATCCTTTCAGATCCAATGCCCTCCCTAAACGATTGGCTAAGCAGCTGGTTGGGATCTTGGGAAACATGGTGGCAAAAGCTATTACTTGTTCTAGAAATTAACATCATTGTTGGGTTTTGTCTTCTTCTTCTTCTTTTTTTTTTTTTTTTGAGATGGAACCAAAATATGGATATCCTGGATATCCATCTGTCACCCCGGCTGGAGTGTAATGGCACGATCTTGGTTCACTGCAACCTCCGCCTCCCAGGTTCAAGCAATTCTCCTGCCTCAGCCTCCCAAGTAGCTGGGATTACAGGTGCCCCCCACCAAGCCTGGTTAATTTTTGTACTTTTAGTAGAGACGGGATTTCAGTATGTTAGTCAGGCTGGTCTTGAACTCCTGACCTCAAGTGATCCACTCGTCTCGGCCTCCCAAAGTGTTGGGATTACAGGCGTGAGCCACCGTGCCTGGCAGGTTTTGTCTTCTTTTTGTCTTCACTGCTGCTGCAGAATGTATTTGCAATGGAGTCAACTCATAACTGAAGAAACAAAATTAATGGTCACTTGAAGAACTGTATTAACTGAAGATGCAGCTGTGTAGCCTGACTCAGGTCACAAAGTCACTTCCCCCATATTGCTTTAAATTAGGCTGCTACCTCATCAGGTTGATAGCTTGACATTCCCCCTGCCATGGACATGACACTCTAGGAAGGAGTCTTCTAGCAATAAGGAACTAAGGTCCTGAACATAAAAGGAGCCAAAACCATTTGAGTTCATCTATGAAGCTTTCTTGAAAAGATCTTGATGAAAAGGGGGAAATGCGAAGTTAAATAATTCAAGCTTAAAACTGTTGAAACCTCCAATTAACCTGAGCCTTGACAGCAATGTGGCTATGCAATCTCGGTCACATGGGTTGCAGCTGCAACTTCTGCCTTTATTTCTTCTTGTTAATAATTAAGAAGACCCAAGCTGCACCAGAGATAAGGTCCCTTCAGATCATTGCCCCTCCTCATGGAGTAATACAGTAATCTTCCTTGGTATGAAGCAATCTGTAACCAATCTGTAACCAGGTGCTGTGATGTACGCACCTGGCCTTGTAGAGTAACTGATGTAATCTTGCTGGAACTTCTTTTTTTTTTTTTTTTTGAGACGGAGTCTTGCTCTGTCGCCCAGGCTGGAGTGCAGTGGCCGGATCTCAGCTCACTGCAACCTCCGCCTCCCAGGTTCACACCATTCTCCCGCCTCAGCCTCCTGAGTAGCTGGGACCACAGGCGCCCGCCACCTCGCCCGGCTAATTTTTTGTATTTTAGTAGAGACGGGGTTTCGCCGTGTTAGCCAGGATGGTCTCGATCTCCTGACCTCGTGATCCGCCCGTCTCGGCCTCCCAAAGTGCTGGGATTACAGGCTTGAGCCACCGCGCCCGGCCCTTGCTGGAACTTCTCTACGGATATCATTGAAACCTTAACTCCTCCATGTTGGAAACTCTGAGCCCATTCATTTGGAGTTGGTGCTTTCCCTGGTAGCCATCCTTAAGCTTTGCCCTTGAATAAACTCTATATTCAATCACGCTCTCCGAATCTCATTCTTCAAGGTTAACACTTCCTTCCAAAGGCTCTAGGTGATGACTCTTTGCCTCTTTTCAACCTCTGTTGGCTCTGGGTGTTTCTTGACTTGTAGCTGCCTCACTCCAATGTCTGCCTCCACTTCATGTGGGCTCCTCCTCTGTCTTTCTTCTATGTGTCTCTTACAAGGTCACTGTCATTAGATTTGGGGTTCAGGATCATCTGGGATGATCTCATCTCGAGATCCTCAATTTGGTTATATCTGCAAAGATCTTTATTCCAAATAAGGCGATATTTACAGGTTCCAAGGGTTAGGACATGGCCGTCTCTTTTTGGAGGTCACCTTTCAACGCATTCCATATGCTTGTAGTCAGTGTATTTATAATTCATTTCAATTCATTTCATTTCTATTCAGTGTTTCATTTTAATCCAATTCACTTCAATCAATATTGATTTTACACCAGCCGTGTAACAGGTCTGACAAGTTCCAGAGATAACTGACCTGGGTCCTCCCTTGGAAATGGTTCCCCCTGTAAGGAGGCAATAGGAGAGACAGAGACAGAGACAGACAGAGAAGAGGGGCAGCTAACTCTCCCTGTAGGCCTGGGGTGGAATTTCTAGAAAAGGTGACACAGGAGCACAGTGGTTGGATGAGGAGGAAGCTGTTCTTTAGGAAGCTAAGGGACTAGCCTGCTAACAGCACAGCACTGTGGACGGCTAGTCCTGTGGGGGCCAGTGAGCCTGTGGTGGAGGATGCTGGGAGAGAAGGGGACACATAGCCCCCTTCACAGCTCAGGGGGAGCAGGACCCCCAGGCCTGCTGGTGGACCAAGTATTCCCAGGGTCTCAGAACATCCCTGGCCAAGCCTTCTCTACCCACAGCACCCCTTGCCCACACAGGTCCATGGCTGTTAGAGGCAGGGTCTGGGGCCTCCTTGGGACTATAAGGCTGGACTCTGTCTTTGCAGTCGAGAAAAATGGCCACCTCGCCTGTAACATCATATTCACCAGATTAAGGGGGGGGCATTAAATGCCTGCTTGCCAATGACCTCCTTTATCCGGAGAGCTATTCTCCACTCCTGCCTCCTCCCTGAGTCTTTGTGATTCAGGAAAAGTCAATCTAAGGAGACAGGGCCAAACACATAAATATCTCTCTCTGCTGTTGTGGCAAGATCTTCTGCTTAGAACACATTCCCTGAGTGTAAATTGGGTCCTTCTCTGGAGAGTTCAGCCCCTTGGCCCCCACCCTCACCCCCACACAGAGCTCTTGCGGTTCCAATGCACAGGGCCACCCCTGGGAGCTGCTGGAAGGCAGGAGCATAACTCCCACACTCCCTATGCCTTTTCGCTCTGCCTGCTGTCCCCCGCACAACCTCAGCCCTGGCTGCTCAGGGCTCTCCCCAGGCAGAGGCCTCTTTGTCCAGTTGGAGCTGCAGAGACATTTTATAATGGAGATGAATGTGCTCTGCAGGGCGCTATTTGGCCTTGGACGTGTTACCCCTTCCTGCCTCCCCGTGTGCACATCTGTAAAATGGAGACAATGACTCCTTTCACTTCACTGCGTTTTTAAAATCGAGGTAAAATACATATATAACATAAAATTTATCATTTTATGTTACCATTTTTAAATTTTATTTTATTTCAAGACAGAGTTTCGCTCTTGTTGCCCAGGCTGGGGTGCAATGGCACAATCTCGGCTCACTGCAGCCTCCGCCTCCCAGGTTCAACTGATTCTCCTGCCTCAGCCTCCCCAGTAGCTGAGATTACAGGCATGTGCCAACACACCCGGCTAATTTTGTATTTTTGTAGAGACGGGGTTTCTTCATGTTGGTCAGGCTGGTCTCGAACTTCCGACCTAAGGTAATTCACCCACCTCAGCCTCCAAAAGTGCTGGGATTACAGGCATGAGCCACCGCACCCGGCCTGTGTTACCATTTTATAATACCATTTATTGGTATTATATTTATTGGTATTAATTTCATTCCCAGTGTCATATAACCATCATCACAATCTATTTCCAAAACTTTTGCGTCACCCCAAACAGACACTCTGTACCGATGAGGCAATAACTCCCTATGGTCTCCCCCAGCCCCTGTAGCCTCTAATCTACTTTTTGCCTCTTTGAATTTGACTGCCAAGCACCTCACATGAGTGGAATCACACACTGCTTGTCCTTTTGCGACTGCTGTTTTCATTTAGCCTAAAGGCTTCCAAATTCATCCCTGTTGGTGCATGTGTCAGAATGTCCTTCCTTTTTAAGGCTGGACAGTACTTTACTGCATGGCTAGATCACCACATTTTACTTGTCTATTCGTCCATGGATGGACACCTGGATTGCTTCCACCTCGTGGGTACCGTGAATAATGCTGCTATGCATGTGAGTATACTAATGTCTGTTCGAGTCTCTGCTTTTAGCTCTTTCGGGTACATACCTAGGAGTAGAGTGGCCGGATCATAGGGTAACTCTAAGCTTAATTTTTGTGCAGAACTGCCAGATTGCTGCCTACAATGGCTCCACCATTTCACATTCAGTCATTTTAGCATCTAGAGGCTCTCGTCACCCAGGGCGAAGTCAAGCTTCTAACACAGGGTTCAAGGCTCCCACATGAATTCAACCTTCTTTAGAGACTGTCACAAAATGAAGAGGCCGTTTAGCAATGGGGAAGAAGAGCAAGGATTCTGGAGCCAGGCCACCTGGGTCACCCTGCTGCCACACGCTGGCTACACGATCTTGGGCAAATGACTTCTATGTACCTGAGTTTCTTCTTAGTACAACGGAGATGATAACGGTTCCTTCTCCCAGGGTGTCAGAGGATTAAATGAACTAATCTTTGTAAAGCACAGAACGTGCCTGGCTTGAAGGTAGTCCTACCTAAGTGTTGTTAAATAAATAAACTCTCAGGTTGCTGCCTCCTGAAATAATCCCACACCTCATGCTCTTTCTTCCCTGCTTTGGAATCATGCACCATCTCCCCAGCTGCCTGTCCCCCCTGCAAGGGGGAAGGACCTAATTTATTCATAACCAAGGACGCTTTGTTTCACAGCTCACAGAAGCGGGCTGAGCCCTTCGCACATGACTAGAGTCCAAATGCCAATTTTATGGTTTAAAGACCCTAATTTATTGTCTGTGAGGCAATAACGCTGCAGGCTACTGCAGGGCACCTGCTTGTGAAACACAGGACTGGCAGCAGGGAAAAGCCCCCAGCCTCAGCCCAGCTGACCCACGGTGCAGCATCCACAACATCATCCTCCTGGAGTGTGGCTGCTCTGCAGCTTCAACCTTTAACCTCTCAAGTGGGCTGCACCCCAGCCCACAACCCCCCAGCAGCCTGAGCCTTTGAGCTCTGTACAATTGTCACTTTCACGACAGTCTTTCCAGATCTCAGTCCCCTCCCCTCTCAATCCCCTACCCAGTGTAGAGTTAAAGGGACAGGGGTTCAAAACCCACTTTCGCTGCTTGTGGCTGTATGACCTTGACCAACTCACTTAGCCTTGAAGCCATCCTCACAGGGTTAATAAGAATTCTGCACAGAAATCTAGTTATAATTAAGCTTTCATCAGGCTACACTCCGGCTCACTTCCCTGTTGTTAGAAGTCCCATAGCACTAGACACTGACCATTTGCATGTAGCACTAGACACTACCCATCGTTCCTAGAGGTAGGATTTCTGACATTAGGGTCATGAGACTGTTTAAGAACCCGTCTGCATCCCCACTGTCCCTACAGAGATTCTATAGGATACAGTTTAGCTGTGTCGCCACCCAAATCTCATCTTGAATTGTAGCTCCCATAATTCCCACATGTTGTGGGAGGGACCCTGTGGGAGATAATTGAATAATGGGGGCGGTTCCCCCATTCTGTTCTTGTGGCTGTGAATAAGTCTTATGAGATCTGATGATTTTAATAAGGGGAAACCCCTTTCACTTGGCTCTTATTCTCTCTTGCCTGCTGCCATGTAAGACATGCCTTTCACCTTTTGCCATGATTGTGAGGCCCCCCCCAGCCATGTGGAACCGTGAGTTCACTAAACCTCTTTTTTATTTTTATTTTTTATTTTTATTTTTTGAGACAGAGTTTCGCTCTCGTTGCCGGGCTAGAGTGCAATGGCACAATCTCAGCTCACTGCAACCTTCGCCTCCCAGGTTCAAGTGATTCTCCTGCTTCAGCCTCCCGAGTAGCTGGGATTACAGGTGCGCTCCACCCCGCACAGCTTATTTTTTGTATCTTTAGTAGAGATGGGGTTTCACTATGTTGGCCAGGCTGGTCTCGAACTCCTGACCTCAGTGATCCACCCGTCTTGGCCTCCCAAAGTATTGGGATTACAGGCTCCAGCCACTGTGCCCGGCCCTATTTTTATTTTTATTTTGAGATGGAGTTTTGCTCTTGTTGCCTAGAATGGAGTGCAATGGTGCAATCTCTGCTCACTGTAATCTCTGCCTCCCAGGTTCAATCTGTTATCCTGCCTCAGCCTCCTGAGTAGCTGGGATTACAGGCGCCGGCCACCACGCCCTGCTAATTTTTTGTATTTTTAGTAGAGAAGGGGTTTCACCCTGTTGGCCAGGCTGGTCTCGAACTCCTGACCTCAGTGATCCACCTGCCTCGGCCTCCCAAAGTATTGGGATTACAGCCTCCAGCCACTGCGCCCGGCCCTATTTTTATTTATTTTTTATTTTATTTTATTTATTTTTTGAGACGGAGTCTCGCTCTGTCGCCCGGGCTGGAGTGCAGTGGCTGGATCTCAGCTCACTGCAAGCTCCGCCTCCCAGGTTTACGCCATTCTCCTGCCTCAGCCTCCCGAGTAGCTGGGATTACAGGCGCCCTCCACCTCGCCTGGCTAGTTTTTTGTATTTTTTAGTAGAGTCGGGGTTTCACCCTGTTGGCCAGGATGGTCTCGAACTCCTAACCTCAGGTGATCCACCTGCCTCAGCCTCCCAAAGTGCTGGGATTATGGGCAGGAGCCACTGTGCCCAGCCTAAACTTCTTTTTCTTTATAAATTACCCAGTCTTGGGTATGTCTTCATTAGCAGCATGAGAATAGACTAATACACTACACTATCTCGGCTTTCTGATCATGAGGCTTTTGTTTAAGGATCACTTAAGATGGTTTTCACACCTTGAATTCCTGCAAACACTTTGAAGCCCCCTCCAGAGGAACAGGGAGGAATTGCGGGCGGCGGGACCAGGGGACGGGCAGGAGAATGCAGCCGGTTCCTCTCCCTGGTCCAGGTTCCAAGGCTTTATCCTGCACTCTTCCAGCAATCAACCACCTCCACCCATCAGTGCACTCCAAAACCCTGAAAAACCTCAGCCCCAAACTCCCTGGGGAGATGAATTTGAGGTTTCCTTCCATCTCCTCGTTTGGTGGTCCTACAATGGAACCTCTTCCTCTGCTGCAACCATGACCTGGCATGCTGGCTTGCCACACGCACCGGGCAAAGAGCCTATTACAGTTCCAGCCTCTCTGAACCACTGCCTTCTTCCTTAAAGTGGGAATAATAATACTTTTTGCGAAAGAGCACTGAGGGGGATTCAGTGAAGTCAGGAGGAAACAACGTCTTGGTTCCTGTCCTTGAAATGGTTTCCCCATTCAGCTCTCTCACTCTAGACAGCCGCTATGTGAAAGGAAAAGAAATCTTGGGGCCCCCAGATCACTAAGCTAAAGGGAAAAGTCAAGCTGGGAACTGCTTAGGGCAAACCCGCCTCCCATCCTATTCCAAGTCACCCCTCTGCTCACTGAGATAAATGCATATCTGACTGCCTCCTTTGGAGGGGCTAATCAGACACTCAAAACAATGCAACCAGTCCAGGTGTGGTGGCTCACGCCTGTAATCCCAGCACTTTAGGAGCCTGAGGTGGGTGGATAACCTGAGGCTGGGAGTTTGAGACCAGCCTGGCCAATATGGAGAAACCCCGTCTCTACCAGAAATACAAAATTAACCTGGCATGGTGGTGCATGGCTGTAATCCCAGCTACTCGGTAGGCTGAGGCAGGAGAATCGCTTGAACCTGGGAGGCGGTGGTTGTGGTGAGCTGAGATCACGCCATTGCACTCCAGCCTGGCTAATAAGAGCAAAACTCCATCTCAAAGAAAAAATAAAAAGAATGCAACCATTTGTCTCTTATCTACCTAGGACCTGGAAGCCCCCTCCATGCTTCGAGTTGTCCTGTTTTTGCTTCGAGTTGTCCCACCTTTCCGGACCAAGTCAATTTCATCTTACATGTGTTGATTGATGGCTCATGTCTCCCTAAAATGTATAAAACCAAACTGTGCTCTGACCACCTTGGGTACATGTCGTCAGGACCTCCGGAGGCTGTCATGGGCGTGTGTCCTCAACCTTGGCAAAATAAACTTTCTTTTTTTTTTTTTTTTTTGAGGCGGAGTCTCACTCTGTCGCCCAGGTTGGAGCGCAGTGGCGCAATCTCTGCTCACTGCAAGCTCCACGCCCCCCAGGTTCGCGCCATTCACCTTCCTCAGCCTCCCGAGTAGCTGGGATTACAGGCGCCCGCTACCATGCCTGACTAATTTTTCTTTCTCTTTTTTTTTTTTTTTTGTATTTTTAGTAGAGACGGGGTTTCACCGTGTTAGCTAGGATGTTCTCGATCTCCTGACCGTGTGATCCGCCCGCCTCGGCCTCCCAAAGTGCTGGGATTACAAGCAAGAGACACCATGCCGGGCCGGCAAAATAAACTTTCTAAATTAACTGAGACCTGTCTCAGATTTTCAGGGTTCACAGCTAATTCTGTGTGGGCTGTGCACAGCTGCTCACAGGTAAGCTGCCCACGGCAGGATTTGGCCAGTGTCAGCTTTGTGTCCTGCACAGAACCCAGCACATGGAACTGCCCCATTTGACATCAGCCACCAGGATATTCATACCCTAGTCAACACAGGCCCTTCCTACACATGGTTTTCAGAATTTTTTGACAAGAAGCAGTGAATGCTTATTTTTAGACTTGTTTTGTGCCGAGAAATTAAAGACATAAGAAAACCACCCTGAGTGTGTGTTGAACATGTGGGGAAACACTCGGGAGGGTAAGAAAGAGGCTTCCAGATGATTTGGGATCTGGAGCTTGGACATGACCAAAGCCAAGTCCACATGTGGGGGCTGGGCAGGTGTTACACAGACAAAATGCGTGTCAGGTGGGGAAGTGGTACAAAAGCAAGCCCTAACCACACACCAGCGTTGTGACTGGAGACACCCTGGGCTCAGCTGATGACACCACTTATGAGCTGGAGTGGGTTGAATGGTGGCCCCTAAAGAGATGTATCCGTGCTCAAATCTCCAGAACCTGTGAGTGCCACTGTATTAGTCTGTTCTCATGCTGCTGCGAAGGACTGCCTGAGACCAGGTAATTTATAAAGGAAAGAGGTTTCATGGACTCACAGTTCCGCATGATGGGGGAGGCCTCAGGAAACTTACAATCATGGCAGAAGGGGAAACAAACACATCCTTCTTCACACGGTGGCAAGAAGAAGAGTAAGAGCCTAGCAAAGGGGGAAGCCCTTTAAAAAACCATCAGATCTTAGGCCAGATGCTGTGGCTCGTACCTGTAATCCCAGCACTTTGGGAGGCCAAGGCGGGCAGATCACCTGAGATCGAGAGTTTGAGACCAGCCTGGTCAATATGGCGAAACCCCGTCTCTACTGAAAACATAAAAATTAGCCAGGTATGTTGGCACATACCTGTAATCCCAGCTACTTGGTAGGCTGAGGCAGTAGAATTGCTTGAACATGGGAGGCGGAGGTTGCAGTGAGCCGAGATTGCGCTACTGCACTGCAGCCTGGGCAGCAGAGTGAGACTCTGTCTATCGTGAGAACAGCACGGGGGAAACTGCCCCCATGATTCAATTATCCCCACCTGGTCCCACCCTTGATACATGGGGATTATTACAATTCAAGATGAGATTTGGGTGGGGACACAGAGCTTAACCATGTCAACTACCTTATTTGGCAATAGGGTTTTGCAGATACAATTCAGTGAAGGATTTCCAGTGGAGATCAACTTGGATCATCCAGGTGGATCCCAAATACAGTGACAGGGTCCCTGCAAGAGAAAAGCGGAGGGAGATTTGAGACCAAAGAGAAGGCCTGGAACAGGCAAGGAGGAATTCTCTCCTAGAGCCATTGGGGGCAGCGGCCCTGCTGCCACCCTGATTTCAGACTTCTGGCCTTCAGAACTGTGGGAGAATAAATCTGTGTTGTTTTAACCCACCCAAGCCATGGTATGTGTCATGGCAGCCACAGAAAATGAATGTGAGCTTTGTGACTGAATTCCCAAATCATCTCGGTCTCAGTTTCATCACTGGCAAACAGCCCTTAACTTACACAATTATTTTGAGGATTAACTGAAGGATTTAGGTTGAACTGTATTAAATTGCCACTTTTTGTAGGTCAAAAATGACTGGATGTTGGCAGTTGCATCAGAGTCAACCCAGTGATCTGTGAGAAGTGCCCAGCATGGCAGGGAGCTCGTGGTGAATGCACAGGGAGCACCGTGTTTGCACAGCAGGTGCTGTCAGGGCTGATTTCTCCAGGGGAGAGTAGCATCTGCACTGGCCCAGAGGGATGGGGAGGAGCTCATGTGGAAGGAAAGGGCTGCTGGGTGCTGGGGGACACCCACGAGACTGCAGTGTGGTCAGAGCACAGACTGGGGCAGGGAGGGGAAAGGCAGCTCCAGAAGGGGCTGGAAGGGGACAGAGGGTGCAGGAGGGTTGATATATGCACCTACTGAACACACAGCCGTCTGTGCCTGCTCAACCGCCAGAGGGGGTCTCTCCACCCTGCTACCATGGTGATTTTGCTGAGACATGCCTGAATGCATTACACCTGGTGTCACCTGTGTTTCTAGCCTCTGTGAACTTGACACTGTTGACATCCACCCTCCATGCATGGGCCAGAAAGGCCTTGTTCTGAACAACCTGACAATGGCTTAAGTCACCCTGTCTGACCTCCTGCCTGCTTCATCACCTCCCCCACTCCTCAGAGGAGTCCTCTTCTGGGTAGAGGCACTTTTCAAATATAAATCAACCAACCCATAGTCCATGCTACAGCCACCTGCTTTTTTAGGCTCTACTGCTCCAGCCACATCTACCTGTCCTCATCAGCCCAGGGCATGTGCCAGACTGGTAGGGACAGCCTGGTGTCCTGGAGCAGCTTCAGTTATTCAAACTGGCCAATCCTGAGCCTGCCTACCTTTCTTGCTGGTTCTGTCCCACAGCAACACAGTCAAAGTCCCCACTCACAGCTCTCCCCTCTGCCTCCTCCTCCTGACTGTGCCCATCTTCCTGTATGGCCCCGGGCGTGGCCTGCTGCCTCCTCTTGGAAACTGTGAGTGACAAACTATCTTTTTAATGGAGGCATCTTCTGATCTGTGGGCCTTCAGATGTCCTATGAATACACTGTATTTTTAAACATCCCTGCTCAAAACTCTTCACTGGGTTATGTATGCTTGAGAGGAAGTTAAAAATTCCCTAGGTTTATTTGTCTATTTTCATGCTGCTGATAAAGACATACCTGGGGCTGGGCAATTTACAGAAGGAAGACGTTTATTGAACTTACAGTTTCACATGGCTGTGGAGGCCTCACAATCATGGCAGAAGGCAAGGAGGAGCAAGTCACATCTTACGTGGATGGCAGCAGGCAAAGAGAGAGAGAGCTTGTGCAGGGGAATGTCTCTTTATAGAACTATGAGATCTCGTGAGACACACCATCATAAGAAAAGCACAGGAGAATCCTGCCCCCATGATTCAATTACCTCTCCCCAGGTCCCTCCCGGAACACATGGGAATTCGAGACGAGATTTGGGTGGGGACACAGCCAAAACATATCCCTTAGCCTTGTGTATCAGTGTCCTGTGGCTGCTGTAACAAATTCATTAGCATGTATTCAGTGGCTTAAAATAAGAGCAATGTATTCTTTTGCAGTTCTGGAGGGCAGCTGCCTGAAATGAGTTTCATGGGGCTTAAGGCAAGGTGTTGGCAGGGCTGCACTCCTTCTGAGACCCTGGGAGAATCCATTTCCAGCTCGGGGAGCTGCTTTCTTCACATTCCTTGCATTCATCAGGTGGCAACTCCTTCCTCCACTTTCAAAGGCAGTAGTGTCACATCTTGCTCCAGCTTTTCTTCTGCATCAAACCTCCCTCTTATAGGGACACCTGTGATTACATTCAGGGGTCGGGTCATCAATAACCTAGAATAAGCTTTACACCCAAAAACATTTAACTTGGTCTCAGCTGCAAAGTCCCTTTTGGCATATAAAGTAACAACCATAGGTTCTGCAGATTTGGATGGGGGTATCCTTGGGGACCATGGTGCAGCCAAACACAGACGCCATTAAAGGCCTCTGCTTCCCTCGGCAACATCAGCTCTTCACCTTTCCACATGCCCCATCTAGCCCTGCTTAGATGTGCCAAGGGGCTGCTCCCTCTAGAATGTTCTCCCTGCCCTTCCTCAGGGCCCTTCTGTCTGGAGACCTCATGAATAACCTCCCTGTGGAGATTCTCAGGAACCCCCAGAGCATCGTGTCTACACATCTCACCTCTGATGCAGAATCTGAATTCTGGGCCAGTTCAGGATCCACCCTGGAAGGGGCACATTGATGAACAAGCACATGTCTTGCCTGGGGTGACCCTGAAGGTAAAAGGTTAGACACGAAGGTGCAGGTAGGTAAAAACAATTGGAGGTGCTAAGAATGCCTGGAGAAAAGAAATGCCAGGGGTGCACTCTCTGATGGGTTAGCACGAGATTAAAACTCACAGCTGACACTGGGCTCTTACTATGTCCCAGCCACATGGATGATTCTAACTTCATCTTCCCAACATCTCTAAGTGAAACTAGTATTAGGTCCATTTTATAGGTGAGGAAACTGAGGCACAGAGTTTCGGTAACTTCCACAAGGTCACACAGCTGGTGACCTAGGGCAGAGCTGGGTTCTGATCAGGCAGCCTGGTTCCAGGGCTGGCACCATCCAGCATGATGTGACAGAGAAGAAGGCATGGAGGTAAGCCTGGAGCCCAAGGGGCCAGAACTCAATAGAGGGGAGTGCCTAGGGAGTGGCTACCAGAGTCACACATGAGACTCTCACCCAAATAGCCGTGTTGCCACTCTTGGTAAGTGGTAGCAGTTATTGCTCTTGATGGGAAAGTTGCCAAAAGTAGAAACAAATGACATGATACAAGAACTCAGCTTCCAATGAGAGGTGCATGGAGGCAGCCTGACCACCAGCCAGTCTTCCCAGAAGCACCTAGGAAGGAGCCTCTACCAGGGGTCACTGAAGGACCCTCCCAACTTAAGGATCTCCAATTCTGTAGGACAGGAGTGAAACCATCAAGTGCTGAGGCTCAGAGGAGAGTCACTGCCGGAGGAGGAGAAAGGAGGCTGGGAGCTGGAGCATCATTGCTAAGTGGGAGAGAGAGAAGCTTCTAACAAGACTGGCCAAGGAAAAAGAGAGAAGATATGTTACCAAGACCCAGAATGAAAGATGGGTAAACACTACAGGTCATACAGACATTAGTAGGATAAAATGAATATGTCTCATATGATATGGTTTTGCTGTGTCCCCACCCAAATCCCAAATTGTATTTCCCATAATCCTCACATGTTCTGGGAGGGACAAGGTGGAGATAATTGGATCATGGGGGCGGTTTCCCCCATCCTGTTCTGATGATGGTGAGTTAGTTCTTATGAGATCTGATGGTTTTATGAGGGGCTTCCCCCTTCACTGGGCACTCATTCTTCTCCTTCCTGCCACCATGTGAAGAAGGATGTGTTTGCTTCCTCTTCCATGATGATTGTAAGTTTCTTGAGGCCTCCTCAGCCCTGAGGAACTGTGAGTCAATTAAACCTCTTTCCTTTATAAATTACCCAGTCTTGGGTATGTCCTTTTAGCAGCAGGAGAAGGAACTAATACACCAAACATTTTACATGAACCAATTCCTTGAAATCTACAGACTACCAAAACTCATGCATGAAGAACTAGACCATCTGAATAGTCTTATATTTATTCAATACATTAAGTTCAAAATTAAAGATATCTAACAATGACATTTCCAAGCCCAGATGGTTTTGTTGGCTAACTTTACCAAATATTTGAGGATAACTACTCTGCAGAATCTCTTTGAGAAAACAGAAGAACATTTCTCAGCTAATCTCATGAGGTTAGCATGACTCTAATGCCAAAACTAGACAAAGACATAACAAGGAAACAAACCCCTACAAACCAAAATTCTTCATGAACATAGGTGTGAAAATCAACAAAATATAGTCAACCAATTCCAGTGTGATCTGTGCAAGGCATCTAATCTCCCTGAAACAAAATTTTATTTGGCTTAGATGAGGACTGAAGCCAGATGTGGTGGCACAAGCCCATAGTCCCAGCTACTTGAGAGACTGAGGCAAAAGGATTGCTTGAGCCCAGGAATTTGAGACTAGCCTGAGCAACATAGTGAGACTGTCTCAAAAGAAAAAAAAAAAAAAAAAAAAAAAGAAGGATGATGACATCTTTGTGACATCAACATGAGGTAATAATGCACCTTAGAATACTTAACATAGAACTGGCATAAGTGCCCAGGGAATTTTGTGTTGCCTTTAGTCTGGCCCAGTCATTTTCCTCACACCACTCTGCCACTTGTCACATGTTGTGCTTGTGAACTTATTGGAAGACAGAAGCTACTGCTACTGAAGTGGCTTTTGCTGTTGACGCAGGAGCCCTGCGGAGCCTCGGAGAATCCCTCCAGGTCACTTGGGGAGACCTGGGCCACAGCCAGGTTCAGCAACACTTCATGGGTGGCACAGTTGTCAGTTGTGTCATTGGGCAGTCTCTGATCAGTGCTGTTTTATTAGCAAATACTGAATTCCGCTCCAAAAGGTATGGCCTGTGCTCAGAGTTTGTTATGGGTGAAATCATTCTTCATAAGCAGTACATATCTATCTCTGGGAGTGTTCAGCATCTTGAAGGGGCTGGCATATGTTTCCCTGTGAATCGATTTGGGTCAGCCCTACTTCCTACCCCTCATTTCCCTGAGCCCACTACGTTCTTAGTTCCCAAAGTCCTCTGATAAATTATTGCACCTGCCTCTCTTGATGGTTTGGGAATCAATAGATTTGCTTTCCTTTCTTCCGCACTGGCTGATATGGTTTGGCTGTGCCTCCATTCAAATCTCAACTTGAATTGTATCTCCCAGAATCCCATGTGCTGTGGGAGAGACCCAGGGGGAGGTAAGTGAATCATGGGGGCTGGTCTTTCCCGTGCTATTCTCATGATAGTGAATAAGTCTTACGAGATCTAACGGGTTTATCAGGGGTTTCCACTTTTGCTTCTTCCTCATTTTTCTCTTGCTGCTGCCATGTAAGAAGTGCCTTTCACCTCCTGCCATGATTCTGAGGCCTCCCCAGCCACGTGGAACCGTAACTCCAATTAAACCTCTTTTTCTTCCCAGTCTCGGGTATGCCTTTATCAGCAGCTTGAAAATGAACTAATACACTGGCTCAGAGTGCAACTGGGTGATGCCTCTTTTTAAAATCCCATAGCCTGAAATACACCTCCTTAATGTAGGATCCAAACCTGCCTCCCCACCCCCAAAACCCCGCCTCCCCACCCCCAAGGCCATGGCTTTGGTTCACACGTCCTGCTGCCCGCCTTTTCCCTTCAGCCTCTCTGACGCAGAGTCAAGCCATTTTCCACCACTGACCCCTTGGTTTGAAAAGGTCCATCCACCCTTACAGTCACTGAGGGCTGGCATGGAGCTGCAGGGGCCTCTCTGGACATGAGTGTTCTCATCTGTAAATTGGAGACACTGATACTCCTCACCTCCTAGAAGGAGCTGAGAGTCGTGAGAGATCATTTAGACAAACACCGAGGACAGGACCTAACCCATGGTGGGTGCTTAACGAAGGCTAAGACTTATGATTATTATTGTTTGGGGAAAAAATAATTCCTCTTGTGTCCATAGTGCTTGTGAGTTTGCAAAGTGTTGATTTGTTTTCATTCCATTCCAGCTGGGAGGCGAGCCTGCAAGGGTGGGTCAAGAAGCAGGAAGGCCTCTGATCACAGATGAGGAAGCAGCGCTCCAGCCCCATGGTGGAGTGGGATGCAGCTTGAATGCCTGACAGCTTCCCACATTTCTCTAGGGGAAGGACTGGTCAGCCCTTTGAAGAGGGAAACTGGGACTTCCATGATGGAGCTTGGAGAACAGAGACTGCATCTATTCAGTGTGTTCCTGATGCCCCATGCTGTGCCTGGTTCATAAGGATAGACCCTCAGTAAAATATGTTGGATGAATGAATGAGTGAGTAAATAAGGGCAAGGCAGGGTGGCTGAGTCAGGAGTCAGAGTTAGTGGCAATGGAGGGCATGGGCTTAGCAATACCCTAAGCCCACTGAGTGCTGGGTATTAAGCCACACTGAGCCAGCTTGCATGACATCATTACTGGGATCATCAGTCCCATTTTACAGATGAGGAAACTGAGAATTTCTTGCCAGCAGGGAGTCAGTGAGTCCTACATCTGAGATTGAGTTCAGGCCTGTCTGATTCCCATCACACTTCCCAAATATCCCAGAGGTGTATGTGATGGCAGTTTATCAACGTTCAAATCACGGCCCTGTTTTCTATATAACTGCAATGATCCAGCTCATGGGAGCACAAGCTTGAAGCCCCAGACCAAGGCCCGGCAGGGTCCATTTCTGGTGAGGGCTCCTTTCTTGGCTTGCAGACAGCCACCTTCTCACTTTGTCCTCTGTGACAGAGAGAGAGGGTACGCTCTGCTGTCTCTCCCTCTTCTTATAAGGGCAGAGCCATATTGGATCAGGGCCCAACCCTGATGACCTCATTTCAACTTTATCACTTCCTCACAGGCTCTATCTCACAATATGTCACATTGTGGATTAGGGTTTCATCACAGGAATTTAGGGGAGACACAAATATGTAGTCCAGATTGTGAGGTAGGCTGAACAATATCCCCCAAAATCTGTCCATGTCTTAATCCCCAGATCCTACAAAAGGCTCCTTAAATGGGAAGAGGAGCTTTGTAGACATGATTATGTGGAGGATCTTGGAACAGAGAGATGATCCTGGGCTATTCAGGGCGGTCCGATGTCATCCCAAGAGTCCTTATAAGAGGGAGTCAGGAGGAACCAGGCTGAGGGAAGGGCAATGTGAAAAGGAAAACAGAAATTGGAGTGATGTTGGCCGGGCATGGTGGTTCATGCCTGTGATCCCTGCACTTTGGGAGGCTGAGGTGGGCAAATTAATTGAGATCAGGAGTTCGAGACCAGCCTGGTTAACATGGCGAAACCCCATGTCTATTAAAAATACAAAAATTAGCTGGGTGTGGTGGTGTGTGTCTGTAATCCCAGCTACTCGGAAGGCTGAAGCAGGAGAATTGCTTGAACTCAGGAGGCAGAGATTGTAGTGAGCCGAGATCGCGCCATTGCACTCCGGCCTGGGCAACGGAGTGAGACTCCATCAAAAAAAGAAAGAAGGAAGGAAGGAAGGAAGGAAGGAAGGAAGGAAGGAAGGAAGGAAGGAAGGAAAGAAAGAAAGAAAGAAAGAAAGAAAGAAAGAAAGAAAGAAAGAGAGAACAAAGAAATTGGAGCAATGTGTTTCGAAGATAGGGGAAGAGCCACCAACTAAGGAATATCAGTGCACCCAGTAGACAGTGAGAAAGGCAGGGAAGCGACTCTATCCCAGCATCTCCAAAAGGAACCGACACCTTGTCTTCAGCCCAGTGAAGCTGAGTTTAGGCTTTGAGCTCTACACGGTAAGAGAATTCATCTGTACTGGGTTCAGCCTCTGTTTGTGGAAGGTTGTTACAGTGACAACAGGGAATGAGTACAGCAGGGATTAGGTTTGACGGAGAGAGACAGGAAATCCCAAGTATCAGTGGCTTCAAGGAGAGAATTGGTTACAAAGTCTGTAGGTGGTCTGGGGTCATAGAGGGAGGGGCGCTGCCCCCTGGGGTCCTCAGGCCCACCGCCTCCCAGGACCCTGCTTCACCATCCTGGGTGGGAACCTCAACCTCACGGTCCAAAATGGCATCCACACAATGGGTGGCAGGAGGGAGAAGGGGACAGCAAGACAAGGAGAGGGCTGTGCATCAGTGTCCCTTCCGGAAGGTCACTAGAGCTGCTGCGCACTTCTCTCATCCCTCTTGCCAGAATGTCGCTACAGGGCCACACCTTGCCAAAAGGGAGACACAACAAGGGAGTTCTTATTTCCTGGAGACTCATGCCTAGAGGGAATTTTTATTGCAATGGAAGAAGGGGAGACTAGATGTTGAGGATAACCCACATCTCTGCTCTATTTCACCTGTCTGAGCCGATGCCATTTAGGAGTGTGCTCAGTGTCAAGGAGCAGAAATCCTGCCCCAAAAGGGCCTAAGTAAGTAAGACTTCGTTTTTCTCACAGAGTAAGAAGTGTCTGGTCGATGGTACAGTGCAGTCGGCCCAAAGATGACCACATTTTGAGGGCTGGTTTCCATCCTCAGATCTGTAGCCTCATGGACGGAAGACCGCTACTGTGGCTCCAGGTGTCAATTCTTTTCTTTTCTTTCTTTTTTTTTTGGGACAGAGTCTTGATCTGTCACCCAGACTGGAGTGCAGTGGCACCATCTCAGCTCACTGTAATGTCCTCTTCCCAGGTGCAAGCGATTCTCATGCCCCAGCCTCCCGAGTAGCTAGGATTACAGGTGTGCACCACGACCAGATAATTTTTCGTATTTAGTAGAGATGGGGTTTCACCATGTTGGCAAGGATGGTCTCCAACTATGGACCTCAACTGATCCACCTGCCTCAGCCTCCCAAAATGCTGGGATTACAGATGTGAGCCACCGTGCCCAGCCCAGGTGTCATTTTTACATGGAAGGCAGGAGGAAGGATGAAGAATAATGCCAGACTTGTATGTCCCTCTTCCACAGGAGAACAAAAGGTTTCCCACACACCCGCAAAGACTGCATAGAGTCCCATTGGCCAGGAGGGGATCTCCTGAAACCCCTCTCTGCAAGGGAGTCTGGAAAGCCAAGGATTTAGCTGTCTAGCCTCTCTATTAGATAATAGATGAAAATCCTTATACCCTTTGAACACTAATTCCATTTCTAGGAATTCCTATACCAACAGTTTCTATCAAAGATGTGCACAGAGAATATGCCCAAAGCTGTTCACTACAGCTTTACTTACTGTGAAGAATCCTAAACATCCCAAATGTTCAACATGTATTTGTTGGGTTGGGTCCCACATTGGGTCCCAGTCATTCAGTGTCTGGCCCCAGGACCTCGGTTACTTAATATGGAAAATAGAAGAAAATATGTTTTACCTGTTAGGACGATGGTGAGGACCAGAGATAAGAAATAGAGCTTGTGTGTAGCCTGGAGCAGTGGCTCATGCCTGTAATCCCAGCACTTTGGGAGGCCAAGGCAGGCGGATCATGAGGTCAGGAGTTTGAGACCAGCCTGGTCAACATGGTGAAACCCTGTCTCTACTAAAGATACAAAAAATTAGGCCGGGCGCGGTGGCTCAAGCCTGTAATCCCAGCACTTTGGGAGGCGAGAGGGCGGATCACGAGGTCAGGAGATCGAGACCCTCCACTGGCTAACACGGGGTGAAACCCCGTCTCTACTAAAATACAAAATCTAGGACCGGGCGAATCGTGCGGCTTTCTGTTCAGTCCCAGAGCTAGACCGGAGGCTGGGCAGAGAATGGCGTAAACCCGGGAGGCGGAGCTTGCGGTTGAGCTGAGTCCGGGCCACTGCACCCACGCCGGGGACAGAAGCGAGACTCCGTCCTCAAAAAAAAAAAAAAAAAAAAAAATTAGCTGGGCAAGGTGGCACGCACCTGTAATCCCAGCTAATCGGGAGGCTGAGGCAGGAGAGTCGCTTGAACCTGGGAGGCGGAGGTTGCGGTGAGTCGAGATCGCACCATTGCACTCCAGCCTGGGTGACAGAGCAAGACTCCGTCTCAAAAAAAAGAAAAAAGAAAAAAAAATAGAGCTTGTGTGGTGCATGGTTGCTGCTCAGTCAACGGTCTCCAACCCTTTCAGCTCCTGCGCGTCTTCACCAGCCAAAAATACGGGGCAGACGTCAACATGTTCGATGCACCTTATTCTCCAAGATCTCGGGAGAGTGGAACTCCGCCCTCCGACTCTCTAGACTCTGGAGTGAGAGCTATCTGTGTGACAGCGTGGGGACAATACTGGCTTTGGGGTAAGCCACCTAGGCTCAAATTGGTGGTTAGGTGACTTCATGTTCTCTAATCCTGCAGAGGGGCCACTCAGTCGTCTCATATGTATAATGGGGCAACAGTCCTGACCTCACAGGCAATTGTGAGGTTTCAAAAAAAAAAAAAAGAAAAAAAAAAGAAAAAAAAAGTGCCCCCAGACAGGGTCTGGAACCTAGTAAGCCCAAAGAACCACCGGCCTTTTCACTCCTGACAGCGGATATTGGAGGAAGCGCCCATCTCCTCTGACACAGAGGCACCCACAGTAGCAGGGGGAACGCTGTAACACAAAGGGTTTCCGTTCCAGCTGGAAGTTTCCTTGGCCTGAGATATCCAGGGTTCCTGGCTAAAAGGTGACCTAATTATTAATGAAAACTCCAGAGATGAAAGCTAAGACATAATCCACCCCTGAATGGACTCGGAAGGAGCAGATAATGGGACAATAAAATTAATCTTGGAGAAAAACACAACTAGCTGTATCATTTATAAATCTCATCTCCTTCCACACGGGGCGACGCAGGAGCAACACGGGCAGAGTGTTCTCGGCACAGCCTCCCATTTTGCATGCACAGACGCCCCTTTTCCTGGGACCACACTTTCCTTTCACATTCAGGGGTCATTGTTGGAGGTTTAAAAACAATCTTCAGAAACCAAGATGACCCAGAGAACAAAGTGAATGGCGCTGTCCTGTATCCCCCATTTCTTGCCCGTTTCCATTCTCTTCAATGCAATTAAAGAACCATTTAGCCGGGCGCGGTGGCTCAAGCCTGTAATCCCAGCACTTTGGGAGGCCGAGACGGGCGGATCACGAGGTCAGGAGATCGAGACCATCCTGGCTAACACGGCAAAACCCCGTCTCTACTAAAATACAAAAAATTAGCCGGGCGAGGTGGCGGGCGCCTGTGGTCCCAGCTACTCAGGAGGCTGAGGCGGGAGAATGGTGTGAACCTGGGAGGCGGAGGTTGCAGTGAGCTGAGATCCGGCCACTGCACTCCAGCCTGGGCGACAGAGCAAGACTCCGTCTCAAAAAAAAAAAAAAAAAAAAGAACCATTTAATGAGAACATGGTGGGGAACAGGCCCCACACTAGGCCAAGGCCTGGGGGGATGAACGAGCTCCCTCTCTACCCTCCAAGGGCTCACAGACCAGAAGCGGGAAAGGAGAGGGCACAGAAAGCTGGAGACAGACAGAACCAAACCCAGCTCCTCCCTCCCAGCTGTGTGATCTTGAGCAAGTGCTTCACCTCCCTGGGCCTCAGTTTACTCACAGGTAACATGCAGTGAATGAGGGTGCCTCCCTCACTCCCACAGCTGGGAGGAGATTAAAGGAGAGAAAATCTGCAGACCGCCCACTGGCACAGGACAGGCCCACAGCAGGCTCAGTCGCTGCAAGTCCGAAGTCATCCTCTTCCCTGCCATCCCTCGTCTTCCTCCTCATTTTACTCTGACCATCTCTTTTTAAAAATTGAGATACATCTGAGTTCAGGAGTTTGAGAAGACCCTGGCCAATGTGGTGAAATCCCGTCTCTACTAAAAATACAGAAATTAGCTGGGCATGGTGGCGTGTGCTTGTAGTCTCAGCTACTTGGGAGGCTGAGGCAGGAGAATGGCTTGAACTCGGGAAGTGGAGGTAGCAGTGAGTTGAGATCATGCCACTGCACTGCAACTTGGCCACAGAGGGAGACTCTGTTTAAAAAAAACAAAAACAAAAACAAAACCACAGAGTCCTTTAAGGACTTATTTAAAATTTCAAAAAAGAAAAAAATTGAGATATAACAATTCACATACCATAAAAACTCACCATTTCAAGGTGTGAAATTTGCTGGGGCTTTTAAAAAGTATATTTTAGGGTCATGCACCTGTCACCACTGTTTAACTGCAGGATAGTTTCATCATCCCCCCAAAACATCCCATACCCAACAGCAGTCACCTCCCACTCCCTCCACTCATGTTTTTTGTCTCTATGGATTTGCCTCTTCTGCATGCTTCGCATAAACGGAATCACACAGCATGAGGTCTTTTTTGTCTGGCTTCTTTCACTTAGTCGAATGGTTTCAAGGTTTAATCATGTTGTAGCGTGTGTCAGTGCTCCATTCCTTTTTTATGGCTGAGTAATATTCCACTGTACAGCTAGACCACATTTTGTTTATCCCTTAATCAGTGGATGGACATTTGGGTTGTTTCCACTTGTTGGCTATTATGATTAATGCTGTCATAAACACTCATGTGCACATTTTTGTGTGAACTTGTGTTTCAGTCTTCTTGAGTGTATACCTAGGAGTGGTGCTGTTGGGTCATAGGGTGACTCTATGTCTAACTTTTCGAAGAACTTTGATACTGTTTTCCATAGTGGTTGCACCATTTTACATTCCCATCAACAACGTATGAGAGTTCCAATTTCCTTGCATCCTTGTCAACATTTATTATTGACTGGTGTTTTTGTGGCCATCCTCTGACCATCTCTTGTGTCTCTCTCTCCTGTCCATCTCCATGGCCTTACCTTCATTCCACCCTCACCTTCTCCAGCTTGGACTGTGGGTGCCACCAAGATTTTCTCATTCCAGAACTGAGCTCCTGAGGATCTCAGGGTTCCCAGGTCCTCCCGTGGACTTCTCGTGCTTGCCTCAAGTAACTGCAAAGGCTTCTGAACTGCTCAGTCACTCAGCAATCGGTAGCATTGCATGGTTCCTGGAATATGCTCATTCCCTTTTGTGTGCCTCAGTTTCTCTACCTGTAAACTGAGGTATTGAACTGGATGAGGGGCTCACACTCAAGCACCCACAGGGCCGGGCAGGCTGGGCAGCCAAGGTGAGTGAGGCACAAGCCTCACATCTAAGGCAGGAGAGGGAATGGTGGGTGCAGGAGGTGGGCAGCCATTCTCCCAATGGAGCTGATTTTTGCCACATGGGAATGTCTTTGTTGTGAGGTCTCTTAATTTTTCAGAAGAAGGTAGTAAAGTTGCATGTTTTGTGAAATCTGGTTTTTAAGTGTTTCCAATAAAGGCAATTTCCTTCCCTCCCTTCCTCTCTTCCTCTCTTCCTCCCTCCCTCCCTCCCTCTCTTTCTTTCTTCCCTCCCTCTCTCCCTTCCTCCCTTTCCTCCCTTCCTTTTTTTTTTTTTTTGAGGCAAGGTCTCACTTTGTTGCCCAGGCTGGGGTACAGTGGTATGATCAAAGCTCACTGTCACCTCAACCTCCTGGGCTCAAGTGGTACTCCCACCTCAGCCTTCCAAGTAGCTAGGACTACAAATGTGCTCCACCACTAAATTCACCAGATTGGTTGTTGTTATTATTATTATTTATAGAGACGGGGTCTCATTATGTTGCCCAGGCTGGTCTTAAATTCCTGGGCTCAAGCAATCCTCCCACCTCGACCTCTCAAAGTGTTGAGATTATAGGCGTGAGTCATCGCACCCAGCTGGCAATTTTCAAAGTATACAAATGAGTATAGCTCACCCTGCAGAATTCCAGTTTACAAACTCAGAACCGATGATTCTGAAACTTAAGTGTGCAACAGAATCTCCCTAGAGGGCTCGTTAAAAAGCAGTGTTCCTGATTCAGCAAGTCTGGGGTGGGGCCTGAGCATCTGCATCTCTAACACGCTCCTAGGAAAAGCTCATCTGCTGGTCCAGCCACTGCACTTTGAGAACCAGAGCCCTGAACTAACGTTTTCTGGGCTCCACCCCAACCCTCCAGTGCAGGTTCATGATTCCAAAACCCAACATAGAGGCACTCTGCTCAGGGAGAAGAAGCACCACGTGCTGGCTAGGCTCCAGACAAGTGCAGCAAGCCAACCCTGCCCTGTCCTGCAAAGGCCACCAGGGAGGGACAGCAGCATTGAGCGGGGACCATGCACCTTCCCTCTGCTGAGCTCTAATCGATTCGGGGAATTCACACTCGTGAAATGCTTCGAAAACTCTAAACAATGCATATGATGTCCAAATATGTAATATATTCAAACATAAAGGGAAAACACATTAAAAGTAGAAAACTATCTGGGCTCGAGAACCTCTGTACTCATTTCCTGGGGCTGTCTTAACAAATTACCATAAACTGGGCAGCTTAAAACAACAGAAATCTATTGTCTCAGAGTTCTGGAGGCTGGAAGTTCAAACTCAAGGTGTCAGCAGGGCTCTGTGCCCTCTGAAGTCTCCATGGGAGGCTCCGTTCCTTGCCTCTTTCCTAGTTTCTGGAGGCTCCTGGGGATCCTCAGCATCCCTCAGATGTGGCCGCATCCCTTCCCTCCAGTCTCTGCTTCTCTTGTCCCACAGCCTTTTCCTGTGTGTCTCCCTGTGTCCTTTCATTTTTTCTTTTTTGAGAAAGAGTCTTGTTCTGTCATCCAGGCTGGAGTGCAGTGGTGCTTTCTCGGCTCACTGCAACCTCTGCCTCCCGGGTTCAAGTGATTCTCCTACCTCAGTCTCCCCAGTGGCTGAGACTACAGGCATGCACCACCATGCCTGGCTAATTTTTGTATTTTTAGTAGAGATGGGGTTTTGCCATGTTGGCCAGGCTGGTCTCGAACCCTTAGTCTCAAGTGATCTGCCTGCCTTGGCCTCCCAAAGTGTTGGGATTACAGGCATGAGCCACCACGCCCAGCCATGTCCCTTCTTCTTATAGGGATACCAGTTATTGGATTGCGGTCCACCCTACATCCAGGATGCTCTCATCTAAAGATCTTTACCTTTTCTATCTGATTGGACCTATTTCCATAAGGTCACATTCTGTGGTCCCAGATGGACATGAATTTTGGGGGGACACCTTTCAACCCAATACAGCCTCTTTGGGATGTCATTCTGATAAGTTCGGCGATTTGGACTCTCTGCTCATAGCAGATTAGAAATAGTGCACTGGAAAGAGTGAGGGGTGCATAGTGAGGATCGCCTCTGCAACCCCTGTGTGAACGGTGGCCACAGAGGCAGCGACAAGGGCAGGGGCAAGTCTAGCCAAGCCCACAGCCTGTGGACAGCCAGTGTCGGGTGCGGGTCCCAGCCCATAGCACCCGACCCCGTTTGGTCTATGGTGTTCATGAAACTGACCTGATTCTTCAACAAGAGGTTAAATTCTTTCCAACATCCTCTGTTCTGGAAGGCAGGACAACGTGCCCTGCATTTTAGAATGACTCTGGTCCAAAATGAGGAAAATTAGACCTAGAGGGATAAAAATTCAATCTCTGGAAAATCTGCTCATGAGGACTCCAACCTTATTCCTGAGCTGGGCCTGAGAAACAAGGGGAGAAAAGGTGACACATTATGAACGTTAAAAAAAAATTTTTTTTAAATCATGTCATGGCCAGAAGTTGCAGGACAGCTCAGGGCCTGGGGATCAGGGCTGACTTAGGGGTTACGTGCTAATTTCACTGTGCTGTGGCCACCAAACCCCAGCCCCAGCTGTACGGATGGAGGCATTCCAGACGGAAAAGCCCCATTAGGTCATCGCTGCGCTGCCTGCAATGCAGTTCAGCCTTTCGCTGTGTAATCTCCAGCACACTCTGGGGAACCTGTGAATTTGAGACACTCTCCCAGGGACCCTGGCTCCACAAAGCATGAAATGAATTGCATTCATCCATCTGTGGGCTTTTAAAAAATTCAATAATTAATTCAAGCGTATGGTGGTATTACTGTTATTAGAATTTGGCCTTTCTGTGGTTCCTTACTTTGGCAAAGTGCTTTTATAATCATTTACTGGCTAAATAATTTAATACGAGTTATTGCTACAAGCTAGAAATCTGGTACTTAGCTGGTGCTGAGGGACACCGGACTGCTTATGAAAAAAGCGGGGGAAGGGCAGAATGGAATTGTGTGGCCTTCATTATTTATCCCCCCGGTCACGTGTCATCACTTGCTTGACCTCAGTGTGTCCTCGATAATTTTCTGATTTATCAGGTTCGGATTCATCCTGGGCCATTCTTGCCATCGTGACAGTGAACACAGTGGGTAGGGGGGAGACTTTTCAGGGGGAGGAGAATTAAGTTATTCTAGTCCAAACCCCTCATTTCATGGGAAGGGGAAACGGAAGTAGATGCACGCTTTGCCCAAGGCCACATGACTAGTATGAGGACCAGCATCACCTCAGGACTGGAGGAGAGGATTCGGCTTTAGGGCATCCTCCCTCCCTGCTTTATTAGAGTCAAGAAGGGAAAGAGAGGCATAGGTAGGTCTCCTGTCAACCAGCATGGGCCAAGAGAAGGGCTGGGCCTGGGCACAGTAGGGAACTGCATCACAGCTCCGGAGTCCACTCCTCTGACCGAGTTCTTTTTTTTTTCTTTCCTTGAGACGGAGTCTTGCTCTGTCGCCCAGAGTGGAGTGCAGCGGTGCGATCTTGGCTCACTGCAACCTCCACCTCCTGGTTTCAAGTGATTCTCCTGCCTCAGCCTCCCGACTAGCTGGGATTACAGGGGCACACCACCACGCCTGGTTAATTTTGTATTTTTAGGAGAGACGGGTTTTTGCCATGTTGGCCAGGCTGGTATCAAACTCCTGACCTCAGGTGATCCTCCCATCTTGGCCTCCCAAAGTGCCGGAATTATAGGCATGAGCCACTACACCTGGACTCTGACTGAGTTCTTGAAGTGTCTGATTTTCTCCCTCCTGCCAACATACCTTCCCAGCATCTTTTTTTCTTAATGTTTTTATCTGTATTATTATTTTTAATTTAATTTTAAGTTCTGGGATACATGTGCAGGATGTGCAGGTTTGTTACATAGGTAAACGTGTGCCATGGTGGTGTGCTGCACCTATCAACCTAGGTATTAAGCCCCGCATGCATTAGCTGTTTATCTTGATGCTCTCCCTTCCCTCGCCCCCACAACAGGCTCCACTGTCTGTTGTTTCCCTCCCTGTGTCCATGTGTTCCCCTTATTTAGCTCCCACTTATAAGTGAGAACACCCAGCATCTTGTTAATAATCATCTGTCACCCAAGCCTCTGTGGCCTCATCTGAGAGATGGACTATGAATAGAAACAGCCCTAGAATGTGGGTTGAGGGCATTGGAAGAAATACCTAGAAAGCACTTTGATGCTCCCTCCGTATTCACTGACGACAGATACTATTATTAGTATGGTCATTTACACCAATGATCATTGTTACTTTACCTGAAAAACGGGTGTAACAGTACCTGTCCTTTCTACTTCAGAATTTTTGTGAAGCTGAAAAAAACTAAGATAATGAAAGGGAAAGTATTTCATGGTCATCTTCATCATCTAATTCTTTGCCTGGAGGATGGTTAAAGAGGGGTTTCCTCCTTGAGGCTCTGGGGGGCTTCAGGGAGCAAGAAGTGTTCTCCTCAGCATTTGTATCAGTCAAGATGTCAAGAGGTTGCAGGGGCCACGCCAGATGGGGTCATTTGAGTAGATGTATTTCAAAGAATTGTCTGCAAAGGTGGCCAGGGTGTAGGGCTCAGAAGAAGTGTTCAGTAGCCCGGGCTTGCAGAGAGAGCTGTTGCCATCCCTGGGCCAGCCGGAGGAGGGGAGGGAGTATGACAGGTTCTGGAAGGGTTGAGGCTGCCTTGGAGGAGGGGTGGCTGTTTTTTGCAGAACAGAGCCAGCCTGAGGGAGCCGGGGAGCAAATGCCTGTTGGCCAGAGGGCAAGGGAGTCCACTGCAGCGGCCACAGTCCATACAGCCCAGCTCCTGTCCTAGAGACAGGATCTGATGGGCCAAGGGCAGAGGCCCGTACAGCACCATTGGTGGATCAGAACCGCGAGGGTGCCTGGGGGTCGGGGGCTTTGCTGTGGCAGCAGGAGTCTGGGCTGGTCTGTGAGCTCCCCTGCCATGGCTCACTGCGGGTAACTGAACAGGCAGAAGCCCAGGGACAGGCTCCACCTCTCCTCTGAGTGGCCGGCAACAACGCACCCTACTCCCTGCTGGCCCAGGTACAAAATGAAGATGTGAACTAGAAGATTATTGAACCTCGGAAAAACCCTTGACCCTAACATAATTGTTCACTCAGTCCACATTTCATCCCCTCCCCTCTGCAAGACTTTATAGAGCTCTATCTTCTGAATTTGACCCTCTCCCAAAAATAGGCATATTGGATGCACACTTTAGAAAGTTCACCCATGTGCAGCTGGGTGTGGTGGCTCATGCCTGTAATCCAGAACTTTGGAGGCCTGAGGCGGCGAGGATAACATTTTTTTTTTTTTTTTTAACTTGAGGTCAGGGATTTCCGAGACCACGAGCCCCTGGCCAACCATGGTAAAATCCTGTTTCTAGCAAAAAAGTAGCAAAAAAAAAAAAAAAAAAAAAAATTAATCGGGCACGGTGGCAGGCACCTGTAATCCCAACTACTCAGGAGGCTGAGGCAGGAGAATCATTTGAACCTGGGAGGTGGAGGTTGCAGTGAGCCGAGATTGTGTCACTGCACTCCAGCCTGGGTGACAGAGCAAGACTCTGTTTCAAAGAAAGAAAGAAAGAAAGAAAGAAAGAAAGAAAGAAAGAAAGAAAGAAAGAAAGAGAGAAAGAGAGAAAGAGAGAAAGAGAGAAAGAGAGAAAGAGAGAAAGAGAGAAAGAGAGAAAGAAAAGAAAGAAATGAAAAGAAAGAAAAAAAGAAAAAAAAGTCCTCACATGCCTCCCTCCCCTGACTCTGCTGAGTTTGGGGGCTGGGCTGCTTCTCCTCCCTCCCCCCCCCTTCCTCTCCATGACGAAAATCCTAGACAGGGAGAACATTTCTTGACCTACATATTTTTCTACTCTAATGTCCTTAATTTTGGAGTTGGACAGGTTGGGTTATTTGAAAATAGCCTGAGTTGTGAGAGGAGAACGAGCAGGCCAGAGAAATTTGGAGCTGCCAGTATCTTGGAGGTGAGTATTCAACAGAAGAACACTCGGCTCCTGCTGCCTTTATACCCATCGATCAGCCCGCATTGCAAGGCCCTCATCTCAAATCCAAAAATAGGACTCCAATGGGGAGCATTTGTAAATCATCTTTTCTTAGATACCAAATCCTGGAGCTGAAAGAAGAAAACACGTGTGACCATTCCTGTCAATTTACAGATGAGGAAACGCAGGCCACAGAGGGCTTTTCACCAAAGCCTTTGGCTGTCTTTTGCTTGCTCACACTCCCCCAAGGTCAAGTGCCTCACAGCCAAAGCAAAATGGATCTTAGAAATAATTTGGGAAAATCAGGAATTGCTGAGTGGTTCATTAAGACTATAAGACAAAACAGCAACAACAAGCAAACAAAATCCCCAAACCCCCAAACTAAACACGCAGACACAATTCTGTTTAAATACATCATCAGTCATCAAATGTTTCTGAGCCCCATAATCGTATTTACCCAGTAAAAGCAAAGAAGTAAAGTGAGTCCATTCATTCCTTAGCAATTTATTGAGCGTCTCATGTAGCCAAGCGCTGGGAAATACAAAGGTAAATAAAACCCTGGAGAGCACTAGAAACCGCATTTATGATTTCTTTTATATATTATGTATTTTAAATAATAGCATTTGGGGTTTTCCAGAAATGAGCATTTTGCAGTAAGGTCAATTCTAAGAAGAGAGTATCACCGTGATGTCATGGGAAAACCTACCTTCAGTTTTAATTAGACCATGAATTTTCTTTTTTTCTTTTTTTTTTTTTTGTACTTGAGACAGTCTTGCTCTGTTGCTGAGGCTGGAGAGCAGGGTGTGATCACAGCTCACTGCAGCCTCAAACTCTTGGGCTCAAGGTATCCTCCCACCTCAGCCTCCTGAGTAGCTGGGATCACAGGTGTGTGCTACCACACCCAGCTAATTTTCTCTTTCCCTCCCTCCCTCCCTTCCTCCTTCCCTTCCTTCCTTCTTTTCTTTCTTTCTTTTCTTTTCTTCTTCTTCTTCTTCTTTTTTTTTTTTTTTTGGCAAGGTCCACTTTGCTGTCCAGGTGGTCCTCAAACTCCTGGGCTCAAGTGATCTTTCCACTTCAGCCTCCCAAAGTCATGCGATTAAAGGGATGAGCCACCGGGCCTGGCCTGAGTTTCTTACTATGCACTTGAACTCGACTTTACATCCGTGATGTTCACATGTCTTACTTTACTGTGAATGTAAAAGAAGTGGATGCCTATTCAATTAAGCAAGCTTTTCCTGATTACCAGGCCATGCTCTAGACGGGGGAATATAGAAATGAAAGATTAAGCGATTCTGCCTGATTTGCTCACGATCTATCTAGAAATGTAAATACCCAGACTCCGGGATAGAGAAGCATAAAGAAGGGCCAGGCTTCAAAGTGGAGACAACATTGGATCTGAGCTTTGGAGGATGAGGAGCAGTTTGCAAAATGGATGAGGAGTGGGGAAGGCAATCTAGGCAAGAGAAATAGCATTTGCAAAAGCCTGGAGGCAGGCGCTTGGGGAAATGGAGAATTTGCCTAGAGGACAGCGTTTAAGGAGAAACAGGGATGACTTCACCTAGGTGGGCTGATTCTTCACACTGCAAATGGATTGTCCCATTTGCAGAAAGATGCAGAGCCTAATGTCTCTCCCACGTCTGTGTCAGTGTGCCGACTGATCCCAGTGTGCTGGCTGATCCCGTGGATTGAGAAGTGGACCTGAGAAACTTAAAACCATCAGAAATGAGGGTGTGTGTGGGGAGTTACTATTGTAGGACTCAGGTTTCTTTACGGGGTGATGAAAATGTTCTGAAATTAGTGGTGATGATTGTACAACCTCGTGAATACACTAAAACCAGTTAAGCGTATACTTTAAACTGGTGATATCTGTGGCATATGAATTACATCTCAATCTAGAAACAAGACATTTGGATGAAGCATCTCTGGATGGACATGGTCAGGCTGCAGAAAAACGGAGTAGAACTTCCGCTGATCACCTGCCACTGAACTTCCATAGGCTGATGGCACTGGGTGGCCACCCCCGCAGCAGGACCTCATCCATTCTGGCCATCTGGCTAGTTGTGGGAGGCCTGACTAGAGCCTGCTACCCATCCCAGCTCTGCAGGGAAGCCTGTGGCTCGGGGCTCATCATTTGACTTCTCTGAGCTGCAAAGAGGCTCACCAGGTCTCTAGGGGAAGAGTCACCTTAGTCACTCTGAATACTTGTCACATCACCAGGAAAAGTGTCTATCACCTCACCCTGGCTCCAGCAGTGGCTGCTAAGAATAGAGACTACAGGAGTATAGAATTAGAGGTCAAAGCAATAGTAATACCTAAAACAGGCACTTAAAAAAATAAGAATAGCTCATTTGGTTCTCACAACACTGCTATGATGGAGGTATCATTATCTCCATTTTATCCATGGGGAAACTGAAGCATAGAAAGGTTAAGCAGCTTGCCTGAAGTCACACTGTTAGGAAGAGAGAGACAGGATTCAAAATTGGGTCACGGCTTAGCCACTGTGTCACACTGCCTCTTGCTGTGCCAGTCTGGACTTCAACCAGTGGGACGAGGGAAGTTGCTAAAAGGCTTGGACCTGGAAGTACCAGGGTCGTCAGAGAGCAGCGCCTGGCTGCCCTGAAGAGAGGGAAAGGGGTAGGAGTTACAATCGTACAGGCAGTGATGGTCTGTGCCTGAGACCAGTAACTCTGGAAGTATTCCTAAAAGAGTCATTTAGGGCTGGGCGCGGTGGCTCATGCCTGTAATCCCAGCACTTTGGGAGGCTGAGGTGGGTGGATCACGAGGTCAGAAGATCGGGACCATCCTGGCCAATATGGTGAAACCCCGTCTCTACTAAAAATACAAAAATTAACTGGGTGTGGTGGCACATGCCTGTAATCCCAGCTACTCAGGAAGCTGAGGTAGAAGAATCGCTTGAACCAGGGAGTCAGGGGTTGCAGTGAGCTGAGATCGCACCACCGTACTCCAGCCTGGCTACAGAGCAAAACTCCATCTCAAAAAAAAAAAAAGAAAAAAAAAATCCTTTAGAAAACTTAGTCTGTGTCAACAATCTTCTGTGGCACTTGGATTTTAAATTGTTGGTGCTGGGATAAAACCGGTCGTGGGGAGATCACATTGCATTGACTTTCCTTTTTGTATGTTGTGAAAATACCTGACATTTGTTTGACCTGCAACCACCATCGCAGCCTCAGTCATCCCCCTTTTGGTAGCTGTGGCTTCTTCAACCTAATTTCTGCCATCCTTTGTGAATGACTTAGGTTCTCCAAATCACCACACCCTTGCAAGCCTAATGCCTGTAGTGAGCTGAATGAGGACCCTTAAAATATATGTCCACACGCTAATCCCCGGAACCTGTGATTTACCTTACATAGTAAAAGAGTGAACATTGTCTTACACGGCAAAGACAGGATTAAGTTAAGGATTTTAAGAGGTAGACCTTATCCTGAATTATTCAAGCAGGCCCTAAATCCTATGATGAGCATCCTTATAAGAGACACAGAGAAGAGGAGGAGGCAACGTGACTGGAGTGACACGAAGGCAGAGTTTGGAGTGACGCAGCCACAAGTCAAAGAATGCCTGCAGCCACTGGAAGCTGGAAGGGGAAAGAACAGGTTCTCCTCTGTGGCTTGTAGGGGGAGTGAGGCTCTGTTGGGACCTAGACTTTAGACGGCTGGCCTCCAGGACCAGGAGAGAACACGTTTCTGTTGCTTTAAGCCAAATTTGTTCCAACAGCGGTAGGAAGCTCATATACTGTCTTAACATATTCTGTTCCCCTACCTGGAATGCCTTCCCCTCTGCAGGCACCTCTCTCAGGCCCACCTGTAGGATGCTTTACCCACAGTCTCTGGATGTCCTCCCTCCTGGCAAGAGGCAGAGCCCACTCCCTCCCACAGGACCACTGCTCCCAGCAAACACTTGCCCTTGTCCATAGCTCCCTGTGGGTGGCTGTGTGTCTCATGCATTTTGCATTGTCTATGCCCTTCACAGGGCCCAGACATAATCAGCAGAGGAAGAAAACCACAGGATGAAACAGTCCCAACAACCAGCACCAGTCAAGATCCAGCTAGCAGAAACATGATTGTCCATTGTCCACCTCTGGGACAACCTAGGTCCTTCTTGCCTCTTTGTCCTCCTCAGTTGACAGAGTCATTGAGGAAGGGGGAGGGCCTCCACTTTGTTCCTCCCGGTGTGGAATTCTGACCCTGTGTGTGTGTGTGTGTGTGTGTGTGTGTGTGTGTGTTGGGTTCTGTTAAATGCTTGAGCCTGAGACGGGGGAAAAAGCCATTCCCTTGCTTAAGCCCAAAGGGTTTCTCCTGACCAGTGAGTCATCCTCATGGCAGATGCCTGGACAGATTTCTAAAGCGAAGCGAGAGAAATCTCTTCTTCACCTGCCGCAGGGAGGCATCAAAGTGCCAGAAACGTGGCTTCCGTGGGTCCCTGAGGCCGACGGCAGGGGCCAGAGTCTGACACCTGCTTTCCCTGGGTTGGGGGCGGGGTGCCTCTGCCAAGAGCCCGGGTTCAGACCAGGCTGGCCTGTGGTCAAAGGCACACTTAGACCCTGACTGGAGAGTTGGGGCGAGGACACCTGTCAAAGTTGGCTAGCCCTCCTGGGGGTTTGGAAATCAGGGCACCCGCGGCAAGTTCCCAGGCTGTGCCTGGGGCTCAAGGCGGTGACTGCTCCTGTGCTCTTGGCTTAATCCCGGGATTCTCAGATGGCTGATGGAAAACGCGCCGGACCCTCCGTAGTGCCACGGGGAAGTCCCCGGAAACGGTGTGAAAAAGTATCAACTTTGGGGGATGCCTCCTCCGCGTCCAGCGCCTGACAGGGCCCAGCTCTTGGCCCAGTTGCCCAGGAGGCACCGATCCCCGCAGCCAGCCTCCTCCCCTGCGGGTTCCACTCCCATTTCGGCCTCGCCCCCACACCCCATAGTCTTTCATCCGTGAGTCCTGCAGGCAGGTCGGGTTGGAGGTCTGCAAACAAGACCCTCTCTGGGAAGCTGCGACACCGGCTGCGCTCGGGGTTTGGGGGCGCAGGTCAGGCTAGAACCACCCCCCTTCTCTCTGAGTCCTGGCATCGTCCCAGCGGCCCCTCCTCTGTGCCCAGGATGCTCGGGCGGCGGCTGCGGGGGGACCTCCGCCTTCTCTTCCGACCAGAGCGGAGGAACCTTTTCGCCTCCCTCCGCGCGGCGCACTGAGCGCTCTTTGCCCGGAAAGACTTGCCTCCTGCTGCCTGGGGCAGCCTCGCCCTGGGCGCCCGCACCCCGGCCCTGGGAGAGCGCTGCTCCCGCCTCCCGCACCACCGAAAACCTCCTCCCCCTCCTTTTGGGTCCGCGCCCCCTTTATACGCGGACGCGCCCTTTTTTGGTCGCCCCCTCCCCAACCCAGCGCTCAAGAGCGCCCTGCTCTGGTCTCTGCCACCACCCAGCGCCTCCTGGACTCACCCCCCCAAACCCTTGAACCTCGTCAGGACCCCCAGGTGAGCGCGGCGCGCTGCGGGCGGGAACCCTCTCTGCACCTCCCTTCACCCCTGGGGGTCTCTGTGTCCCTAGGGTCCCCGCCTCCTCTTTCTCCTTTCTGGGCGCCTCGCGCCCAGGCCGCCGCCCGGGGTGGCGCAGCCCGCAGCCCTCCCGCTCCTGACGCCCTCCGCCGCTCCGAGGCCCCCTCGGGGCGCGTCCTCTCCCGGTCCCCTGTTCCTTCCCCCGGCTCAGGGCGGGCGCGAGGTCCCAAGGGAGGCTCCCGCCCAGCCCCGCACTCCTTTGTGCGGCCGGGCGGGCGCTGCGTCAAGGCGGAGGCGCGGCCACACGCGCGCACCCACCAGCGCGTACCCAGTCCCCGGGAGCGGCAGGAAGGGAGGCGGCGGCGCGAGGAGGAGGGAGCGGCCGCGGAGCCCAATCGCTCGCTCCCCTTCCCGGGTCCGCGCGCGGCGCCGCCTCCGCCATTGCTGCGAGCAGGAGCAGGCGACGCGGAGCTCGGTGCGCGGAGCTCGGAGCGCTGAGCTGACCTGCCGGAGCCGGGCGTGGGTGAGTGCGGCCGGCCGCGCCTGGGCTCGCCGAGGCCGAACCTTGCCCGCCCGGGAGAGGGGCCCGGGGGATGCCCATCTCCCCGAGTGCGCGGGACGGGGCTGTGGACGGCGGGTCGCCCGGGTGCGGCTGCCCCAGGACCGGGGACCGGGTCTGGAGGGGCTGGGCAGGGGCGGCGCCCCCTCCCCTGGCCGCTGTGCGCCCTTGCGCCTGGCGCTTAGGTCCTGCGAGATGAAGGTCTAGAAATACACAGCACCCTCCGACCCCCGCATCGGGCCGTGACCACCACGTCCCCACGACCCCTCCCCGAGACCAAGCGGGACGGCGGTGGGTGTGGGTGCCCGCTTCCCCCCGCCCCGCCCTGGGTCTTGCTTGCGGTGACTCCCCCCGGCCCTCCCTCCGCAGGCTGCAGCCTCGGAGCTCCCGGAACGATGGTGAAGTTGGGGAACAATTTCGCGGAGAAGGGCACCAAGCAGCCGTTGCTGGAGGATGGCTTCGACACCATTCCCCTGATGACACCCCTCGATGTCAATCAGCTGCAGTTCCCGCCCCCGGATAAGGTAAGCCCCCCCCCGCCCCTCCACGTTGCCGGGTGCGCACCCCCAAATCTCGCACGGCGGCCGCAACAAAAGAAACGCGCCGCGTGCGCTGGGTACGCGAAGTGGGGGCGGGCTCGGGAGGCCGAAGGGAGCGCGGCGAGGACAGTGTACCCGCGCGGGATTCTGGATCGGGAGGTGCTTGACTGGGGGGCCCTGCCTTAGATGATATCCTAGTCCTGACAGTGGAACGCGGTGGGGCAAGATTCCTTCGCGTTTTTCCTGGGAGCCCCGCAGCTGCCCTGCTCCTCCCTTGCCCCGTGGCCCCAGGGGCTCTGGATCCGGGGTGAGCCTTGGGGCGGACGAGGCTGTCCCTATACCTTCCCGGGTGTGGCAGTTTTAGCCCGACTTGCCCCACCGAGGCGGGGGAGCGTTCTCCTTGGTCGGATGGCCCCTCCCCAGGGCTGAATTGTTCTCGCCCTTTCTGCCTGTCCCTGCCAGGCTGGCGCTAGGTGCAGGAGGGTGTGCGCGCCCACACAGGGTCTCCTTCCTCTTTGTTCCTTTTGTGAAATCTGCAAATAAGTGCCTGGGCTCGCTCAGTATTGGTATCACCAGGAACAACCATTCATCAACCTTTCCCCAAAGTGTTTTCTGCTGAATTTAAAGAATCTCCTCTTTTTGAATATAGCATCCAATTAATTAGTTTCTATTTGCTAAGAATAATATTTCCAGGAGTTAACACTTGAAAATGTAAATAGATCTTTGCATGTCTAGGCAATTGTACTGTAAAACTCATATCTAAGACCATAGACACAGCATCTGTTCTCAGCATCTTGCTGCCGCTTACAAACCACTGCAGCCACGAATAATTCCCGGAAGTGCTTTTCTGTTTTTTTTTTCTCATTTAGTCCCTGATAAAGGGGCTTTGAGTCAGGGCTCTGCCTTCGTTGCAGCAAGTTGGTGATTGCTGACGGAGCGGGTGTTGTGGGGTGGGGGTGTCCCGGTGGGGGCCCTAACCCCTGTAAAGGTGTCCTCCCAGCTTTATTGTGCGTGTTATCGGGGGAGGGAGGCAGGAGCCGGGAAGAGGCTGGCAGCAGGGGTTTCAGTTCAAGAAAGGGGGATCAACTGGCCACACCTGTGCCCCCCAGGCCCCGGTGGTGCCACTCTGGGCCACCCATGGTCCAAGCTAGGCTTTGCAGGAGGGGCAGGGTTGCCTGAGGCCTCAGCTTTCGCTCCACCCCTCCCTGTCTAGGCATCAGACTTGTCCAGTTATCAGGGCCTGGCCCCGAGGCCCCCACCCCCGTCCTGCCTGGGCCCCCAGCTGCTCGGCTGAGGAGCAGTGGCGCCTGTGCCAGGAACTCCGTGTCCTGAGGCAGCACCTCTATCAGGTGATTCCCCTCACTTGGCCTGAGCCTCCTCTCTCATCCTCAGTCTGTTCCATTCCAGAACCATTTGGCATGGTTGGTTTATACAGGGAGGAGGGTTTCAGGCAGGTATGAAATCCTCACCAGCTAATCAGGTCGACCAGGCGTAGCCTAGGCAGCTCGGAAAAGTGATGAGTCTCCTCTCTCTGCAAGTGTCCAAAGAGGGGCAACCAGTCTCAGGTCCAGCCAGGACTTCAGCCAGGACTGAGTGTGAGTGCAGGGTTATGGCTTTGGGATCATTTTCCAGATGGCTTCTAAGGTCACAATGAGGAAGCTGAGCCTCAGAGCATTTATGGGACATGCCCAAGGTCACTGGGCTGAAGGTTACAGTCCTCCAGGATGCAAAAGTTTCTGGCAGTGCCTTTTACTCCACCCTGCTTGGAGCCAGATGTCTCTCATGTAAGACCTCTCTTAACCTGAACAACAGCAACGTGTTGCTAACAGTCAGAGTTCAGGGAGGCGATGTCACCTGTTCCAGGTGACATGGCTTCTGAGGGGTGGTGACACAGTTGGACTGTAAACAAGAATCTGTTCTGAGAACATGTATGGAGTGCTGAGGTGCTGGAGGTGCAGCGGTGACAGCAGTCACAGTGCTGGCAGCAGAGTGGTCTCCCCTGACATTTGCTGGGCACTTATTCTGCACCAGGAACTATTCTGCCAGTTTTACAGGTTTAAATTCTTTTGATGCGTTGACATGTCATGAGGTCACTACCAATGTTACCCCCATTTTGCAGGTGTGGAAATGCAGGCACGGAGAGTTTGAGAATTGCCCGAGGTAACCTAGCCTGTTAGTGGCAGGTGCAGATAGAACCCAGGTTGACAGAATATTAATGGGGCCCCCACATAGGGTGGAGGTTTCTGTAGGTTTCCTCGTCCTCAGCAGTAGCCTTGTTCCCATTCATTGGCCAGTCTAGGCCTGCGTGCTCAAGGTCACATGGCTAGTTGGGTCCAGTTGGGGTTTGAGAATAGCAGGGTGGCACCCAACCACTGCCTCAAGAAATGGGTGCCTCACAGGGGTGGGTGCCCAGGCCAGCCCATGCCAGGCACCCCCTCCCTCTCCATCACAGGAGCACTGGGTGGAAAAGGAGTTGGGGTCGGGGGGCCAAGAGTGTGGTTACAAGGTTTATGGCTCTTGGGATCATTTTTCAGTGACATGGGAATGGGCTCTGCTGTTCTTTCTCCCCAAGGCTGGCTTTGGGGGTCACAGCGCAGGCTGAGAGGCCCTCTGGCTGCCCGCCGGGGGCTGACCATCCCCAGTTGCTGGGGTCTCTTTGTTCTGCCCTGGGCCCCACCATCGTGGAGAGCAGGTGACGGACCGCCCAGTGAAGGGAGCCTTGTCTCTCGGGGGAGAAGAGGTTGGAGGTGGCTGACTGTCTCTAGTGCAACAGCCTCTCCTGGAACCTAGCTTGGGGAGTGAAGTTTGGAGCTTAGAGACCTATAACGCCTTGACACTGCTCTTGAACACCTCCCAGTCCAGTGGGACAGAGAAGTAAACAGTCCCTGGCAACGGGTGTGGGGAGTGATGAAGACAGCGCCGCTGAGGCCAGGGTTGTGAGCGTCCCGGGTGGGGAGGCTTCCTGGATCCATCTGAAGCTGCTCGGGTGTAGGGAGATGCAAGGGCTGGTTTCCAGGTTGGACAAACATCCTTCTGCCTCACAGTAGGGGGTGGAGGGGAATGAGAGCAGGGAGACCCTTTGGGGGCTGTGGCAGGGGCAGAGGGAGAGGAGGATGTAGGGGTGGAGACAAAGAGGTTGATCCTGGATCTGTTTCCTGACAGGCTGGCGACCAGCTTCTCCAGCCAGTCCTGGAGGGCTGTGGACAGTGACCTCAGACCTCCTCTTCTTGTGCCCATGGTGGCACAGCAAGGCCAGTGAAAAAACAGGTGCAATCTCCCAGCTTCCTGGGCCAAGCCAGGCTTCGGCTCTGGTGGGTGAAAGGAGCACTGGGTTAGGAGTCAGGTGCCAGGCTGCATCCCCGCCCTGCCGCCTATGAGCTGCGTGACCTTGGCCAATGAGCTTACCTTCTGTGGCCCTCAGTTATAATGTTTCCCTCCTGGGACTGCTCTCAGGATTATTAATGGGACGTTTCTCTGAAAGTCCTGGCACAGAGGAGATTTCCAAAAAGTAGTGGCTGTTCCCGTTCTTCTTGTGAATTTCTTCCTGGCCAATGGTGACTTTGAATGTGGGAGCTCCCAGACCCACCCTCTTTGGGCAGATAGTCTGAATGCATCTGACTTTTGTTTCTCTGTTTCCTGGATAAGGTGGTCGTGAAAACTAAGACCGAGTATGAACCTGACCGCAAGAAAGGGAAAGCACGTCCTCCCCAAATTGCTGAGTTCACCGTCAGCATCACGGAGGGTGTCACCGAGAGGTTTAAGGTGAGTGGTCCTGTGGTGGGGGAGATGCTGCTTTTGCCCCCAGAAGGGGTCTGCTGAGCTGCAGAGATACCCTGCAGAGAGGGCCAGGGTATGATACCATTTGTCTGGGCTGATCCCAGCTGTGCACACCCAGTAGCTTCTGGCTACCTGCCAAGATGTTGTCCTTGTGCTTTTCGAACATTTCTTTCTTCTTTTCCTCTTCCAAAATGATCACAGGGAAAACCCACCCACGAACTGTCTTTTAGACAAAGGTTATAAACATATGAAAAATCACTTACCAAACATTAAAATATTTACTTAACAGTTCCAGGAAGGAAGCAGACAATAACAAAAAGATAACGCACAGCACTGATCACATGCCAGATGGGGGTCCCAGCCCTTTACTTAGTGAGCTCATCTGAGCAACCCTCCTGGCACACCAGTACTATCCATATAACCCATTTTACTGATGGAGAGGTTGAGGCACAGAGTGGTCACAGCTCTACACAGCAGAGCCAGGATCCGATCTGCAGGGGATCTGGCTTTGGGCCTGTGTGTATCCTCCATCCTTCCCTCTATCCTGATGGGATGAAGGGGTGTTGCTCAGAGCGGGAGGGTTCCAGCCTGTCTGGGTGGGAGGAGCGTTCTTGCCAGCCTGGCTGCCTTCAGAGGCCGCGTTGGTTGAAGAACAAGCTGGGATGTTTATCAGGAAACTCATTCTTTGGGAAACATGAGAGAGAGGGGTAAAGCAGTAGCCTCATCCAGATTCAAGGCGGTGAATTGAGAGACATCGGTGGGCCCCAGGCCTTGCAGAGCGGCCCTGTCTGGCTCTCTGGTCACCCTCCACTTGGCAGCGTGAGCAGTTTGCTTGTGCTGGGGGCACAGGAACTCCCACCCCCAACCCCTGCAGTTTCCAGAGCACCTGTGGGTATGGCATTATATTTGATCTCTGTGACAACCTTGTGGATCACAGAAGGCGGGACTGGGGGCCATCCCTGGTTAACAGATGAAGCTGGAACCACAGAGTGACTGGGGAAGCCAGGGTGTAATCTGACTTTCAGTCCCTCCTCCTTCCTGTTGCCACACACTGCCTGTCAGGGCCTGCCTGGTCCAGCGGGTCCCGTGAGTGTTGCTGTGGGGCGATGACTTGTGTCAGCTCAGCGAATCCTCCCAGCAGCCCTCTGCCTGCTACCTACTAATAGTAGGTACTATTTGTATTACTGGTGTTACAGATGGGGAAGTCGAGGCACAGAGCAGTCTGTGTCTGTCCCTGCTGGTATGTAAGGATGTCGTGTGTGCTGAGAGGCTCTTTTGGTGGCTCCTGGCTCAGCCGTTCATATGCGTTTGAGGTTCATGGCCAGGGCCAAGACATATTGACCCGAGGTCAAACCTGTCTTCTGCACTGGCCAGTGGGATTAGCATGTGCCTTATCTGCTGCCACTCACCTGTCTTGCCCCATCTGCACCCTGGGTTTGGCTGCTACCCCTGGTTGAGGCAGGAGTGGCCTTGATTTCAAGGTCACAGTGCCCTCTGTCCTGATGGCTAAATGCTGTCTGATGTCTGAGTGTGTCTGGGTTTCTCAGGCCCGCCTTGCCCTTTGCTGTCCCAGCCCCGGCATTTTAGATGCCTACAGAGCAGGGCGCAGTGCGACACTTGAACAGCTATTGCTTCATCTGTTGAGTGTCTATGGTGTGCCAGGCTCTGTCCCCAACCTGTGGTGTTCTTCATTTGTACTTTTCCCACATGACCACCTGAAACAGGTCCCCAGGTCTCTTGCCTAAGGAATGGGTGACGCAAATTTGCCACCAGGGCCCTTGGCAGCCTTGGCTGGGACTCTGTGGTTACCCGGCCCCTGTTGCCCAGAACCTGAAGGCTCAGAAGACCATGGGCGATTGTGCTTGTCCCAGTAGACTGGCTGCTGGCCGCAGAGGCCCTGCCTCGTCTCCCTGCCTCCACCTCCTGTGGCCGTCTGAGAAGGCAATATATGCAGTAGGTGCTCAGTACATGACTGTACTGGACTAAGTCTGCTGGGTGTGTTCCTCTGCTTAGTTTTCCTGGCCTTCTTTATGATTCACAACCACCCTGAAGGGGGTGGCACTGGCCCCTTCACACATAAGGCTGTTGAGCCCCAGGTGGCCCCAGGGCGGCTGGTTGCTCCCTCTGGAACTCCGTGGCTTCAAAGCCAAGCCTTCCCATCATCCCTCCCCACTCCCATGGGATGCCTGCTGCTTCCCAGACCCCATCCCTTTCATCTCCTCCCAGGACAGGTGCAGATCACACCTCTGCCAGGAAGCCTCCTGGGTCCCTCTCAGTTGCAACAAACCTCAGCATCCTGTTTCCAGTGCCCTTTGTAGCTAGGCTGCAACAGCAGGTAACAGTGACGGAGTGCTGCATGAGCTGGACTCTGCTTCACACTCCTATGCTCATATTACCTCATTTAATCTTCATAAACACCTCAGGAGGTAGGCACCCTCATAGCTCCATTTTACATAGAGGGGAAACTAAGGCAGACAGCCTTGGCCGCCTGCTCTCGGCTGTGGCACCAGAGCTCCTTGGTTTCTTGGAGAAGTGCGTTTGCGTGGGAGCCCTCACCCCAGGCGCCATCGCTGTTGAGCCATTCCGCTTCTACAAATCCTTTTCCTTTGTTGATTCAAAACCCTTGCTCTGCTGCCTAGAGCCACACAGAATGTGTGGCGCCCTCCGTCCCCAGCCCCAAGGCCTTCAGAGACCTGGCAGTCAGGTATCGTGGAAGCCTCCCCAGTGTACAGCTTCTTTTTCTCATGTTTCTTCCTGAGTCCTGGTTTCCAGGCTCCCTTCCCCTAGGTGTCCTCTTTTGAGGGTCTGGGTTGGGCTGTCTTCTCTTTGGGTGCGAAACCTGTGACCAGATGTCCTGGCAAGGTCCGCTGGTGTGGCCCTTCCAAGCACAGGCCCCTCAGCCTGAACTGGTGACCTGAGGAGGGGAACAAGGCCATAGAGACCCCCTGAGCCAAGAATGTCAGCCAAAAATGAAGGCTTCGGGACTCTTTGTGCAGACAGAACTTACTCATCAGCTGCTCCGTGCCAGCCACGGTAAGAGCTCCTTGATATCATCTCCCTGGCGCTTCTTGCACGCACAGTAACAGCTTGATAAGTAAATGGATGACTAATCGTGCTGCTGGCCTCCCATGAATGGGGGACTTGGCAAGATTTCCTGGGTCTGCCTGTGGGTCTTTGCTTGTTGAGTAAGTTCAGTGGCAGCTTGTCGGATTGAGCCCTCTCTCGGGGCCATGCTTGCACGTAAGCCTCTAACAGGTGATGCCTGCCACTTATCACCAAGTCAGGCAGGTGACCTGCTCAAGGCCACACAGTCAGTCAGTGGCAGAGGCACAGTAGGAGCTGGGCAGGAGGCTCTAGAAGCCTGTTGCTGTGGCATACTTTGGCCCACTAGCTTGTTCAGGAAGCCTGCAGGCTGGACTTTTGCAGCTGAACAACTTGCATTCTAAGGGTGTCCCTTCTCTGTGCCTGCTCCGAGCCCCTCCTCAACTGGGAAGGAGATTTACCTAACTCCCTGCCCACTTGCTGTGGGGTGGATGTGAGAGGCAACCTCCAAAGTGCTGTTTCCCCAGGTGTATCTGGATCTACCTGTCAGCATCAGCTGAAGTTTGATTTTAACACAGGGACCCTGAAGCCCAGGGTGATGCGTTTTAACAAATGCTTTCCAGGTGATCCTAATGTATCCCAAGTTTTTGAACCTTCTCGGTGGTGGTCCATTCTGGCACAGAAGCCGGGGAAGGGTGAGGAGGGCTGGTGCCTTTTGGGAATGCTAAGGGTGCCTACCTTTCTGGAATGTTCTCCCAGCTTTTTATTGTCCAGGTAGATTTCTGGCATCCCTGAACATGTGCACACAACGAGTCGTGCTGCTGTTGTGTGAAGCTGCAGCTGGTTGAGGGCTGGGGGTCTCTCTTTCTGAAACGGGAGCACATGGGGAGCAGGCTATGCTGGAGACATGGGCATGATGGAGGGTCCAGAATAGAGATCCGCCTTCCCTGGCTTGTGTGCCCCCCTGCCAGGGCCCAGTCGAAGCTGTGGTTGGGTCAGAGCATCTTCCTCGTCCCCCTAGTGACTGGACAGCTTCTGTGCAGCTCCCTGGCCCAGCCATCATCTTAGCTCTTTCATCTCTGTGTGTGAATCGCAGGAATGGAATCCCACCTTTCTGACATTGAAGCGATAGGTAAATCATTTGTTCCCTCCTGTCTCTAATTTGTGTAGCTCAGGAGACCTCATCTTTATAGGCCTTTGGATGGCATCCTTGAAACGGAGTGTCTTTTTGGATGCAGCTTTCTGATTGTCACTTGGGGATTAATCTCTTGGCTGTGAGGTTGCTAGGCTGGTTGCTAGGTAACTGCTGACTGGGAGAAGGTTCTGAGAGACTCTGCCACACAGGATGGCAGGAGGACTCCCCCAGCGGTGGCCAGCAGCTTGGGCTTCCAAAGAGGTTCTTGTCAACAAGGAAAGCAGTCGCTTAATTAATTGGAGGCATATTTACGCTGAGAATAAACACTGGCTGAGATGTTTCTCAAATTAACCAAACCTAAACATTTTTGAAATTGTGCTTCCCCACTGATGCCTGCAGAACGGCGGGTCGGGGCTGCTGGAGCCGCTGCTTGCAGTTCTCCTGCCGATCTGGAGACAGTCATTAGGGACCGTCATTAGGCAGGTGACAGGAAGGCTCCCTCAGGGCCCACGCCAGCCCTTTGTGCTTCTTGGTTCCGGTGATGACTGGCTGCTGACACTGGAGAGGTCTCCACACCCTGTTTGCCTGTGATGTGAGTTCAGGTTTGGGTGGTCCAGCCTTGCCCCTCACTGGCTACCATGTCACCCTGGGGCCGTGAGAGATTCCAAGGTTGCCTTTGCACAGGAACACCTTTCACCGCCAGGGCAGAGCTGGGGAACGTCTTGGCAGGAGAGACTTAGTTCGTCTGCATGGTCCTCGTGGTTGGCAGTCCAGACTCTGGCGGGGGTGTCCCTCTGCGTCCTGTCGCAGAGGACTCTGGGGGTGGTTTGTGTCTTTTCTTCACATCCCTAATGACCTTGAGCTTCCTGCGTGCCCATCTGTTTCCACACTCTCCAGTAAGCCCCCGGTGTGTTTCAAGATGCATTTCTTAAATATTTATGAACAGTGATGCCGTTTCCTTGGCATTCAGCAGTGGGAGTCGGGTTTCTCCCGACTGTGGTATTGGAGACCCTGAAAGTGTGTGTGGACGCCCCCTCACCTTTAGCTATGTGAGCATCTTGTGGGGTCCTGGGGCTGTGGTTGCAGAGCCCACCTTCCCCAGGCCAGCTGTAGTGTGGGGGCTTTGGCTGGATCGGATACCACATGGGTTGAGTCATCTGTATGTGTGTGTGTGTGTGTGTTCACTTTTGTGTGGGTTACCTAAAATATTTAGTGCTGTAAACGCTTGAAGATGTCGGGATTCATCTTCTTTTTCCAAGTTTTTTCCTTTTTTTTTTTTTAACTGCATTACTCAGCAGAAATGCTCATTTCCTTCTCCCTCACCGTGAGGGTAGGAAGATGGGGAGAGTGACAGCAGCCTCCCAGTGCCATCGACCTGGCGCCATCGACCCAGTGCATGCCTGGGCTTGGGGTGCCATGAGCACTGTCTCGTTCACTGTTAGTAACAGTCTCTGATGGTTGACCGTGCTGTCCTGATTTTGTAGGTGATGAATTAAGGCCAGAAATGTTAAGGAACAGGCCCAAGGTCACCCAGCTAATGAGGGTGACACACCAAAGCCCACTGTGTGCCGTCCTCCACGCCAGTGGGGCCTGTAGGGCGACTCCCCTGCAGACCCTGAGCTGGGCAGTGGCCCCAGACCTGAGAGGGCGGACAGGAGCACAGCCAGTGCTGATGCTGCTCAGGCTTCACTGTCCAGACGGTGAGCGTTCCGAGAGCGAGGCCACGGGCCACTGCCTTTCACTTCTGTGACCATGTAACGCCCAGCCCAGGTGGGGCCCTTCTGTGAGTGACAGCACACACAGTGAGTGGTCGGGATGCTGGGTGACGGCCATCCCCCAGGATCCCCGAGCCTCGAGGACACATGTTCCCTCTTTATCAACTTGTTATAAACGCACCCTGAGGCCCAGATCCTGTTTGTATTTCTCTGTGACCAGCTGTTCTTTCCAGAAAACACGCCTCAGGTCTCCCTTGCCTTCCGCTAGGGCTCACGGTCTCTTGTCAGCACCCCCACAATAGTTTGCAACACCTTCAGCCTCCTCCCTCTCTCCTCTGGCCCATTCTTTATTTTTTTATTTTTATTTTATTTTTATGTTTTGAGACGGAGTCCTGCCCTGTCACCCAGACTGGAGTGCAGTGGCACAATCTCGGCCCTGCCTGGCCCATTATTTAAGGAATGATCTTTAAATAATTGTGGTAAAATATACAAAATATAAAACTTCACTTTAAGGTAAGTGCCATATTAAATTCAGTGCCATTTAACATATTCACCATGTTGTCCAACTGTCATCACTAGCTAGTTCCAGCACATTTTTATCACCCCAAAAGGAGACCCGATTCCCATTAAGCAGTTACTCCCATGCCCCTTCCCCCAGCCCCTGGTAGCCGCAAATCTGTTTTGTGTCCCTGTGATTTACCTATTCTAGACATGTCATAGAAATAGAATCTTGTAAGCTGTGATGTGAACATCTATCTGGCCTCTTTCACTTAGCTTGCTGTTTCAAAGCTCAGCTACATTGTAGCATTTGCAAGTGCTTCATTCCTTTTCACGGCTGAGTAATATTCCATTGTACCAGTAGACCATATTTTGTTTAACCATTCATGGTTGATAGACATTTGGGTTGTTGCCATATTTGGGCTGTTGTGAGTAATGCTGCTATGAACATTCATTTACAAGTTTTTGTTTGAATACCTGTTGAATTTTTGGGGATATATGCCCAGGAGTGGAATTGTGGGGCCATGTGGTAATTTGATATTTAACATATTGTGGAGTTACCAAACTTCTCCACAGAGCTGTACCATTTTACATTCCCATTAGCAATGCACAGTGGTTTCAGTTTCTCCACATCCTCACCAGCACTTGTTTTATTTTATTTTATTATAACCATCCTAGTGGATATGAAGTAGTATCTCATTGTGGTTTTGATTTGTATTTCCCTAGTGGCTAATGATGTTCTGCATCTTTTCATGTACTTGTTGGCCATTTGTATCTCTTCTTCAGAGAGATGTGTACTCAAATCCTTTTCCATCTTTTAATCAGGTTGTTTGTGTTTTTATTGTTGTTGTTGTTGAGACAGGGTCTCACTCTGTCACCCAGGCTGGAGTGTAGTGGTGGGATCTCAGCTCACTGCATCCTCGACCTCCTGGGCTCAAGTAATCCTCCCACCTCAGCCCCTGGAGTAGCTGGAACTACAGGCATTCACCACCACACCTGGCCAATTTTTGTATTTTTTGTACAGATGGGGTTTTACCATGTTGCCCAGGCTGCTGTCAAACTCCTGGACTCAAGGAATCCTCTCGCCTTGGCCTCCCAAAGTGCTAAGATTACAGATTGTGAGCCACCACACCCAGCCATGTTTTTGTTGTTGAGTTGTAAGAGTTCCTTATATATTTTGGATACTAAGCCCTTATAAGATATGTGTTTTGTTAATATTTTCTACCATTCTGTAGGTTCTTTTTTCACTTTCTTGCTCATTTCTCTGATGCACAAAATTTTAAATTTTTGGTGAAGCATCATTTATTTTTTCTTCTATTGCTTGTATTTTTGGTGTCATGTCTATCTAAGATAGCAGTCCCCAACCTTTTGCACCAGGGACTGGTTTTGTGGAAGACAATTTTTCTACTGACCAGGGAGCAGGGGATGGTTTGGGGGTGAAGCGAGATCATCAGGCTTTAGATTCTAATAAGGATCATTAGGCATTAGATTCTCATAAGGAGAGCACAACCTAGGCCCCTTGCATGCACAGTTCACAGTAGGGTTCATGCTCCTATGAGAATCTAATGCTGCCACTGATCTGATAGGAGGCAGAGCTCAGGCAATAATGCTTGCTCACCTGCCACTTACCTCCTGCTGTGCAGCCCAGTTCCTAACAGACCATGGACTGGTACTGGTCTGCAGCCCGGGGGTTCGGGACCCCTGATCTAAGACACCATTGCCAAATCACATGAAGATTTTTACCCTTGTGTTTTCTTCTAAGAGTTCTATGGCTTAGCTTTTATATTTAGATATTTGACCCATTTGAGTTAATTTTTGTATATGGTGTGAGGTAAGGGTCAATACCATTCTTTTGCATGTGGTCCTAACACCGTTGTTGAAGAGACTGTTCTTTCCTTATTGAATGAATAGTCTTGGCCCCCTTATTGACAATCAGTTGACCATGGACTCATAGTTTTGTTTCTGGACTCTCCATTGTATTACATGGATTTGTGTATCTCGTCTTATGCCAATACCACTCTGTTTTGATTACTGTAGCTTTGTAGTAAGTTTTCAAATTGAGAACTACTCCAGTTTGTTCTTTGTTTTCAAGACTGGTTTTGAAAACAGTTTTGACTCTTTAGGGTCCCTTGTAATTTCCATTTTCTACAAACAAACAAACAAAAAAGCCTTTGGATTGTTGACAGATGGTTTTGAATCTGTAGATTAGTTTGGAAAGTGTTCCCATCCTAACAATATTCAGTTTTCCAATCTATGAATACAGGGTGTCTTTCCCTTTAATTTCTTTCAAAAATTTCTTACAGTTTTCAGTGTACAAATTCCTTCACTTTTTAATGTAGGCAGTAAACTACAGAGGTGTTAGTAGTACTTGTGAATTTGTCGCCAATGCAAATCACAGGTGTTTTTATATCACAATGCAGTTGTGGGACAATGTGATCTTGGGACAGTGTTTATTGCTCATAGTTCCTTTGAAGCCATAGTATCAGATCTTGTTCAGTGTGTTGATAAATGCATATATATTATATGAAAAAATTATACTTTTGTAATATTTCTATACCAGTATTTCAGTACAATCAGTTTTCTTTGCAAGTGTATGTATTGTGTTTTTTGCATTTAAAACATCATTCTAAGGATTTGTGGTGTCACACAGCTGCCAAAGAGGTCAACGACACAAACCTGGTGGAGCCCTGCACCCACTGCTCCAGTGCACTGTCCCTTAACGCCCACAGCAGTGGGGGCTGGGCCACCTCGGGGCAGCTGTGGGATGCACAGCAATGAGTACAAATCCCTACCCAGCAGCTATAATCCCATTGCTCCTGCTTTAGAGCTTTTACTGCCAGCTGCACAGAAGTGATGTAAATTTCGGGATAATGTAGACACTGCTGTAATACACACATGCATGCACGTCAGTGATAGGCATCTGTCCTTCAGATGACTGCTTGTGCTGTTAGGAATGCTAGTTTGTCACAAAGTAGCAGTTGCTTCCTGGGGTCCTGAAATACCCGGGACCTGTCTGCTTCCAGTGTCTTGATGTGGCAGACAGGCACCTTTGTTGCTGGGCTCGTGTTCCCTCTCCTGCAGGATGTGTGATGCTGCAGCCACACTGGTCATAGACACTGGGTTTTTTGATGCTTCAGGCCTGTGGCACAAACCCTTTCTCCCTGCTGGACTCTGATTTCCCTCCTCCCTGGTAAGCTCTTCCTCCTTTGGGACATGGACCCCCTCCTCCCAGAAGCCTTCCCTAGCAAAGTTAGCCGGGCTGGCTCTTTAGCAGTTCTCAGCCTGTATTGGGAAGAGTTAACACCGGGGTGATGCTGTGGGACCCTACAGCCCTGCAGGGCTGCTCAGCCACATCAAAGCACCTGAGAATGTGCCCTGGCTGCCGGGGGATTCTGTAAGAAGGAAGAAGGCGGGGCCTTTTGGGACTGAGGTGCTTTGGCCATCATGGGCCCCTTCCTTCATTAAAAAAAGAGAAAATTTTGACTGCTTTGGTCTAAAGATCAATACAGTCTAGGCAGAGTTCCTCAGTATAGATTCACCAGCGTCAGTATGATGATGATGATTTTTTGAGACAGGGCCTCGCTTTGTCACCCAGGCTGGTGTGTAGTGGCACCATCTCGGCTCACTTCAGCCTCAAGCTCCCAGGCTGAAGTGATCCTCCCAAATCAGCCTCCTGAGCAGCTGGGACCACGGTGCATACCCCCATGCCCGGTTAATTTTTTGGTTTTTTTGTGTGTTTTTTTGTAGAGATGAGTTATCCCTATGTTGCCCAGGCTGGTCTCGAACTCCTGGGCTCAAGTGATCCTCTCGCTTCGGCCTCCCAAAGTGCCGGGATTACAGCATGAGCCACAGCACCCAGCCTGCTATTCTTATTGTTTTCCTTTGATTTTTTTTTTTTTTCTTCGAGATGGTGTTTTCCTCTGTGGCTTAGGCTGGAGTGTAGTCCATGATCTCAGCTCACTGTATCCTCCGCCTCCCAGGTTCCAATGATGCTCCTGCCTCAGCCCCCTGAGTAGCTGGGATTACAGACACCCATGACCATGCCTGATTAATTTTTGTATTTTTAGTAGAGTTGGGGTTTCACCATGTTGGCCAGGCTGGTCTCGAACTCCTGACCTCAGGTGATCTGCCCACTTCAGCCTCCCAAAGGGCTGGAATTACAGGCGTGAGCCATGGCACCCGGCCTTTCTCCTTTGATTTTGAAACAAAATTAAACTTGAACATGTTTGTGGGTTCCTGCAGGCACTGTGGACCCAGGTCCGGGCCCCGTGCTTCCTGTGCCTGACGGAGACATGCGCCCTGGAAGAAAGTCCCGGCTTCTAAGGAAATGCGCTTCTCCCAACCTAGAGACTGCCTGGCCCACCTGGAGAAGCCAGGCATGGGAGTCAGACACTGCATATCAACCCACAGGGCGTGGACAGAAGAGCCGTCCTGGATCTGCTTCCTTCCCAGGCGAGATCACTTGCTTAATAAAACCAAGACAGCCAGCACCTCCTGCAAACTAAATCCATGTTCTGTTCGATGTGTAGACATTATTCTGGGTCGGCTCCAGGTGTCCAAGAGTTGCTCAGTATGTGCTCATTAGGAGATGGAGTATCTGTCGGTTGTATTCATTCATTCATTCATTCATTCACTCACTCATTCACTCATTCACTCATTCACTCACTCACTCACTCACTCATTCACTCACTCACTCACTCATGCATGCGCTGAACGTGCAGGAGGCATCTTTTCTGTGCCAGATGTGTGAATCATAGCCCTGCCCTCAGGGGTTCCATCTATGGGGAGATGAACTTGAAAGGAGAAGTGAGTGTAACAAATTACCACCCATGCCATGGCTGAAGACGATGCACGGGCATTCTCCCCAGGCCTGAAAGTCGGAAGTCCTAAGTCAGTTTCACTGGGCTAAAATCAAGGGGTGTGCAGGGCCCTGCTCTGTCCGGAGGCTATCAGGGAGGCACTGTTTCCCTGCCTCTTCTGTCTGCTGGAACTGCGTGGGGCTCATGGTCCCATCCTCTGCCTTCACATCCTGTAGCACAATGTCTTCAAGCTTCTCTCTGCTCTTTTGTCTGTCTTCAAGTCGCCGCCTCCTCGGCAGGGGCACCTCCCTCTGCTCCCCTGCTAGGAGGACACCTGTGATTACCTTTAGAACTTACCTAATGATCTGGGATAATCTCCTCTTCTCAAGGTCCTTGACTTGATTGGATCAGCAAAGTCCCTTACCATGTACGGTTTCAGGAGTAGGACCTGGGTGTCTTTAGGGCCATTATTCAGCCAACGACAGCCAGTTTGCCTGGGCCCAGTCATGTACATCTGAACCTCAATTTCCGCATTTATAAAACACGGTCAGTAATACTGCCTTGCAGGTGTCGTATAAGGAGTACGCAGACTTTAAACGATGACCAGACTACCGAAGGCGGCGGATGTCTCCAGAGCTCGTCCTAATGGTAGTGTTTTGTTGTGAGAGTATAAAGTCCGGTGGGGTGTATAGCTAGAGAGCCCCCAGGAATTCTGCCCAGATGTGGAATCCTTTGTTTATCCCCTGGCTTCCCGCTTAGGCTGCATGTGGGAGGCATCTGGAGTTTTAAACTTGCTATGCCACTGTCACTACTTGGGGTGGAGTCCAGACGCTGGGGACATTAGAGCCTCCCATGATTCTCATCGGCAGCCACAGTTGAGTCCATTTGTACCCAGGCTGGAGCCACTGCGAATGGCCACCACCTCTCTTTTTGCATAGCCAACACCGGCCTCTTAGGATCACCTGGGTCCTGTTGGCTGACTTGAAGGTGCTGCCTTTTCAGTGGGGACAAAGCCTTTGTTATGTGTAAAGAAAGGCATTGAACTGGACGGTCTCCAGCTTCTGTCCAGCATGGAGATTGCAACATTGTGTGGGAGTGGGGCTCCCATTGGGTAACAGTGGCTCACCCAGCTCACCACGCCCACTGTTGGCTAGCCATGGGGTCTCCTGCACACCCCACCATAGACTTAGGTGCTGGGCCGGCATCCCCCTTTCACAGGAAACCAGGCGTTGGGGTGGATGCCCTTTGCAGGGTCACTGTGTGCGGCCAAGCAGGCTAGGAACCCAGGGCTATCTCACTGTTAGTCCCTGGCAGTGAATGGCTAGTTTGTCCATTTTTAAGTATTTTCCAGTTGGTTGAAAGATGGAGTTGCTGGTGGTCATGGATCTCCAAGATGCTTACGATCATGGCATGTTGTTGTAGAGAAAGCTTAAAAGATACTGCACGGTCCTGGAGGAAATGCGATGTCTGGCTCAGTAACATCATCCATTGTTCCAGAATCCTTCTAAGTATCTCATGGGGAGGGGGCAGGGACTTAGGAAAGTCTCCAAACTGTGACACACTTTTATTTCACTTTAATTAGGAAAAAATAGGTGCTGGGCTCCTTGGTGTCTGCATGCACGACTGGTGTGCTGATAGAGGCTGGGATGTTCCAGAGCCTTCCTGGGGCAGGGGGCCTGGCCAGGGCTTTGAAGAGCACGGAGGAGAGAGGGCAGGGCAGCCTGGCATGGCGCGGAAGAAATGGGGTAATGGCAGAGAGAACAAGTGCAGGGGAGGGGAGCCGGTCCTGAGCCCTCTGAAGTCACTCTGCTATTAGGGGCCCCGTAACAAAGTACCACAGACTGGGGGGACTCAGAGCAACAGAAATTTACTCCCCACTACTGGAGGCCAGAAGTCTGAAGTCAAGGCATCGGCAGGGCTGTGCTCCCTTGGAAACCTGCAGTGGAGACTCTGTCCTTGCCCCTCCTAGTTCCTGGAGGTTGCCACCGTCCTTGGCTTTGCTATGTAGACACAGTGCTCTCTCATCTTCCGTCCTCAGGCGGCCCGCTCCCTGTGTGCGTGTCTGTCTGCATCCACATTTCCCCTCTTTAGAAGGACACACTAGTTTGGTTGGATTAGGGCCCACCCTGATGGCCTCATTTGCAAAGACCCTATTTTCAAATCAGGTCCCTTCACAGATCCTGGGGGCTGGACTTCAGCATCTCTTTTTGAGGGGCCCAGCGTGCTGTCAACTCCTGGTCTCTTGTCCTTCTGAGATGCACCAGGGTGTGAGGCGTGGTGCCCCCACTTGGCCGATGAGAGGTGGGGCCCAGAGAGGCCAGATGACCTGTTCAAGATCACACAGCCAGCAGCTTACAGGATTCAACTCCGAGCCAGCTTCTGGCAAGGCCCGTGGCCCTCTCTCTCCTTAGGCCATGGACCCCACGCCGTGCCCTGCAGTGGCAGAGGAGAGCCCAGCCCCGGAGTCTGCACAGGGCAGGGGGAAGAGAGAGCTCAGCCTGTAGGGGAGCGCTTTGCCACACCCCGGGCCACTCGCTGACTCTCCTTGGATGTGTTTCTTTGCCTTCTCCCCTCGACTATTCCAGGGACTCTCACGTTCTCATTGCACGGTTCTGCTGGCTCCTCAGCCGTCAGGCCCGGGTTCCTGTGGGAAAGGCTTGGCTAGGTTTCGGAGGACACGCCCGAGGAGGCTGTTCCCCCACAGCCCTGCAGTAGAGAATGGGGGTTCTTTCTAAACCTAGACAGATGGGGAGCCAAACTGATGTGGCTTCCCAACTGGAGAAACAGGTTTAATGATGCCTCATCTCTTAAACTTGAAACCCTCTTTGTTTTGTTTTGTTTTGTTTTCTGAGATGGAGTCTTACTCTGTCACCCAGGCTAGAGTGCAACAGCATGATCTTGGCTCACTGCACCCTCCACCTCCCGGGTTCAAGTGATCAGCCTCCCAAGTAGCTGGGATTACAGGTGCCCACCACCATGCCCGGCTAATTTTTTATATTTTTAGTAGAGACGGGGTTTCACCATGTTGGCCAGGCTGGTCTCGAACTCCTGACCTCGTGATCTGCCCGCCTCTGCCTCCCAAAGTGCTGGGATTACAGGCGTGAGCCACCGCGCCCAGCCCCTGAAACCCTCTTCTAACAGGACATCTTCACCTGTGGTGGCTTGGGTCTCAGAATAGTATTTTCAGATGCACAGAATAAAATACAAAGGGTTACGAAGGAGGCCAGTTAGATGGAACCAAGTCCTCTGGACTACCCTGAGTGAGGCAGCCCTGCAGTGTAGACTTGGAGAAAGACAGGGTGGCCCCGGGTGAGCATGCGACAGGGCAGCTGGTTAGAGGGTTGAGAGCCCGCTCTGCTGCCTGCCAGGCGCCACCCCGGGGCCAGCGAGGAAATGAGAGTGAGGATAACAGCAGTGACAGCAGACGGCTTCGCCGTGCTCCCGCCGCCCAGGCGCTGTCCTCAGCATCCCGGGACCGTCCCTGGGAGGCGCTCCTTTCACTGCCATTCACAGGCTGGAGCAAGGTGCTGGACTCCGGGCCAGTGAGCTAGAGCCGCAGGGTCTGTGCTCCGGCCCCTGTCCAGAGCCTGTCCCGACCCCAAGCATCATCAGGGCTTGCGGCTGTCATCCCCAGGCGGCCCTCCCCGGCTGGGCTCCTGCCACTGCCTCTGGCTGCCAAATGCGTCGGACGGCTGCGCCTTCTTTCTCTGGCCAGCTTTGCCTGCTTCACCACAGCTCCGCGCTCTGCTGCCCTGGCCTTTAGCGCGGCCTGTGCACCGCAGCTGTGATCCGGACGAAAACGGTGCTTTCCCTGTGGGCGCTGCGGCCCTGGGGGCAGCCTGGCTCCATCCTGTCTGCGTCCTTTGTCAGGCATAGGCTCCATATGCACTGTAGGCTGTCCCAGTGGACTGAAGTTTCTCTGGCCTTTAGAGAGGGTGATGGCCCTGAGAAGGCAACCCACGGTTGGTCGGGGTTGGGGGAGTGGAGGCGGGAGTCGTGACTGAGGAACTGGTAGGACTTGGGGACCAGGAGGATGGGCCTCCCTAGAGGGGATGTGAATCTGCCTGCCAGGGGCCTGAGGGGTCCCTCCCTGGGTGAAGGGACACAGAGGGGACAGGTCTCATTGGAGCTGTAGTGGGTGTGAGCTGGGGAGACGGGAGGGCGGGCGGTGGGGTGTAGCAGGTAGCCAGGTGGAGCTCGAGAGCAGCCTGGGCTGGGGTCTCAGGGTCTTGGTGCAGCCCTTGTCCTGCTCCAGGCACTGGGCTGAGCGTGCCTGGGACCGATGAATCTGGCAGCACAATGGACAGGAACCTGACAGCAGAGAGGCCACATCCCTTAGCTCTGAGCCACCCCATTCAGCTGGTCCTGCGGCCAGGGCTCCCTGCAGTCAAGATGCAGGCTCGGGGACAATTGTGAGGCCTGGAGGTGAAGACCCCTGGGAAGTGGAGGCAGGGGATGAGCTGCAGTGACTAGTGTGGCTCTCCAGGCATCTGCAGCCTCGCAGAGACGGAGAGGTGGTGGAGGTGTCGTCCCATGTCATAGGCAAGGAGTCTGGCTCAGAGAGGTTTGGGGGCTTCCGAGGTGGTGAGGCTGGTAAGCTACAAGGGCGCAGCTGCAGGTGGAATCTGCACCGTGGGCCCTGGCGCTGGGGCCTGGGCCGGCTGCAGGGGGTGCATTAGGGGCTCCCAAAGAGAAGGAGGGTTGCCCAGAGTGACTGCAGCATTCACGGCAGGGCTGGCCGCCCGTCTTATAGGTGACCATGCTGCATGGCTGATAGGGCACTTTCTCACGCACATCTCCTGCTTCCCCAGGACCTGGGGAATGCCCTTGGTTTCCTTTCACAGACGGGAACCGGGGGCCCCATGGTGTCAGGGGACTCCAAGCCTAGAGTTCCTGAGGCGGGCAGGGCTCAGGAGGGCACTCTGCTGGAGGGTCTACCCAGCGGAGCTTTGGGACTGCAGCCTTAGGAAGCAGCAGAGCTCCCCGTTCTTCACCCTTGTTGGCTGTAGGGTCTCTATGTGGCCAGGGGAGAGTCCCAGCCCCTTGCAGCCCCCAGGCTGCTGGGAGGGGTGGTGGGGAGCAAGCAGCTCTGTGCATGTTCAGACTAAGATTACGGAGGCCCTGCCATGTGCTGGTGCCTGGCATCCTCCCACCTGGCCAGGGAGCCTCATCGCTCTCTCTGCCTCTCTGGGCAGGAGGGGCCATCTGCACACTGTTTTAGCTTTTTATTGATTTATTTTGAGGTGGAGTCTCGCTCGGTCACCTAGGCTAGAGTCCAGTGGTGCGATCTCAGCTCACTGCAGCCTCTGCCTCCCGGGTTCAAGCGATTCTCCTGCCTCAGCTTCCGGAGCAGCTGGGATTACAGGTGGCCACCAACACGCCCGGCTAATTTTTGTTTTTGCCAGGCTGGTGTCAAGTTCCTGACCTCAGGTGATCCACCCACCTCGCCATCCCAAAGTGCTGGGATTACAGGCGTGAGTCACCACACCCGGCCCGTTTTGGCTTCGAGACATACTCTCATCTCTGCCAGGCTCCCTAGCAGCCGGGTGAGTGCCTTCAAGGTCCAGATCCAGTGTCATCTAGTGACCCATGCCCCATGCCCTCCAGCTGGGGCAGGCTGTCCCCCTCCAAGCCAGCTGCCATGAGTTCATCTGTAAACACCAGCTGAACACCTACTGTGTGCTGGGGCTGTCTAGTGCTCAGCACACCATGGTGAAGAAAACCAAATCCCTGTCCTTGAGGACACTAACCACACGGGAAACCACCAAGGGCAAAGGCTGATGGGGCTGCAGAGGTTCTGTCTTTCCTGGCCCCACACAAAAGCAGGCTGGTGTCCGTGTGAAACTGCATCCCAGCACTGAGCCCAGGGCTCAGGGCTCAGGACACGTTTGCTGAGCGGATGCTTGGCTGGTAGCTGATCCACCATGGCCGTGATGGGGCAGTGGGCAGCCAACCCCACTTCTCAGACATGTGTGTTAGTGGCCCGAGAGCTGCCTGGGCAGCAGTGGGGCTTCGTCATATCTGTATCCTGAGCTCTCTGCAGGACCTTGGGTACTAAAAATAACTAATGTAAAATGAAGGTCACTTATTAATACGGTGAAAAATTAAAATGTTACAAAAAATTGCCCAGTGAAAAGTGATGCTCCTAACGTCTTGTCCTCAGCTGCCCTCCCCAGGTTCTTCCAGAGGCAGTCTCTGCACATGCTGTGTATTGGGGGGCCTGCGTGTGCGGGGGTGTGTGTGTCTGTCCTGCTGCCTTCCGACCACCCCTGACGGTCCCGCCTCTGCCCACAGGTGTCTGTGCTGGTCCTCTTCGCCCTGGCCTTCCTCACCTGCGTCGTCTTCCTGGTCGTCTACAAGGTGTACAAGTATGATCGCGCCTGCCCCGATGGGTTCGTCCTCAAGGTAAAGCTCCGTTTTCCCCCAGAGGCCTTGGGATGCCTTTGCACCCCTTGTTCTCTCCCTTGAACTCAAGGCTGCTCCTGCCGTCTCCCCCAGCTGGCCCAGGGACAGGCCTTAGAGCAGCCAAGGGCCAGTGTCAGGAGTGTCCCTGTGGAAGGCTCAGCTGGAGAGCGGGGTAGGGAGGCAGGGGATGCATGAGACCCACAGGAAGGAAACTCCTGGACTCGGCCCCTGGGAGCTGACCTCAGCAGTCCAGGAAAGGGCCCTCCTTAAAAGTGGGCCCAGCCAGGGGCTGCCATGGGAAATGCCCAGGGTGATACCTACCGGGTCCCAGTGGATTGCTCTGGGGGAGGGAGGGAGAGGGGACCATGTCCGCCACATGAAAGAGAGAGGACGTACTGGGGGACGCCAAGTCCCAGAGAGAGGAAGGCCTTGCCCAAGGCCACGCAGGGACTGGGGAGCAGGGCTGGGGGGCACACCTACCCTCTTGACCCGTGTCCCTCTTCTGCCTGTCCCACCGCGGGAGCCACACTGGTGCTGGGCTCTCTACAGGCATGGAAATGCTCGCTTTGCATGTATAATGGTCATTCCAAAAAGCCCACAAGTGGCATGCAAGGCAACAGGATTAAAGAAAAGAAAGGGAGAGGAGATAAGGGTGGAAAGAGAAGACGGAGCCAGGAGGAGGCCTGGCCATGCATCACTTAGTGACAGGAATACGTCCTGAGAAACGCATTATGAGGCGATTCCATCATTGTGCCAACCTCACAGAGTGTACTGTACACACCCACAGCCCAGCCTGCTACATACCTGGGCTGTAGGGTATGGCCGACTTCTCCTAGACTACAAACCTGGACAGCATGTTGCTGTACTCAATGAAGGAGGCAGTTGTCACACGATGGTATTTGTGTATCTAAACAGAAGAGGTCCAGTAAAAACACGGTATAAAAGATAATGCATGGTCCACCTGAATAGGGCAGTTCTGTCATGAATGCAGCATGCAGGACTGGAAGCTGGTCTGGGTGGGTGAGTAAGGGAGTGGGTGGTGAGTGAATGTGAAGGCCTAGGGGTGACTGTGCACTCCTGTAGATGGAGTGAGCGCTGGACACTTGAGCTACACTCGATTCATAACATATTCTTTCTTCAGTAATAAATTAACCTGAGCTCACTGTAACCTTTTTACTTCATAAACCTTTTTTTTTTTTATGTGATGGAGTCTCGCTCTGTCGCCCAGGCTGGAGTGCAATGGCGTGGTCTCGGCTCACTGCAACATCTGCCTCCTGGGTTCAAGTGATTCTCCTGCCTCAGTCTCCTGAGTAGCTGGGATTACAGGCGCCCGCCACCACCCGGCTAATTTTTGTATTTTTAGTAGAGACGGGGTTTCACCATGTTGGCCAGGCTGGTCTCGAACTGTTGACCTGAGGTGATCCGCCCACCTCGGCCTCCCAAAGTGCTGGGATTATAGGCGTGAGCCACGATGCCCGGCCTGTAAACTTTAAAGTTTTTGACTCTTTTGTAATGACACTTAGCTTAAAGCTCAAACACATTGCACAACTGTATATTATTTTTCTTCATGTGCTTTTTCTATTAAAAAATTTTCAATTTTTTTTTTTATTTTCAACACATTTTTGTTAAAAACTAAGGACACAGACACACACATTAGCTAGGCCTGCACAAGGTCAGGATCAACAGTATCACTGCCTTCCGCCTCCACACCTTGTCCCACTGGAAGGTCTTCAGGATCAGTGACAGGCACAGGGCTGTCATCTCCTAGGATAACAATGCCAGGCCAGGTGTGGTGGCTCACGCCTGTAATCTCAGCACTTTGGGAGGCCGAGGTGGGAGGATCACCTGAGGTCAGGAGTTCAAGACCAGCCTGGCCAACATGGTGAAACCCCCTCTACTAAAAATACAAAAATTAGCCAGGCGTGGTGGCAGGTGCCTGTAATCCCAGCTACTTTGGAGGCTGAGGCAGGAGAATTGCTTGAACCCAGGAGGCTGAGGTTGCAGTGAGCTGAGATCACGCCACTGCACTCTAGCCTGGGCAACAGAGGGAGACTCCGTCTAAAAACAAAACAAAACATAACATTGCCTTCTTCCAGAATCCCTCTTGGAGGAGCTCCCTGAGGCTCTTTTAGAGTTAACTTTTTTTTTTTTTTTAATAACTAGGCATACACTCTAAAATACTGATTAAAAAGTATAGTATGGTAATGTAAACGAGTAACAGGCATTTATTATCACTGTCAAGTATTATGTTCTGTATGTAATTGTATGTGCAAGACGTTTATACAGCTGACAGTGCAGGGGGTGTGTTTACACCAGCACCTCCGCAAACGTGAGGCATGTGTTGTGTTCTGTCCAGACAGTGGCTGTGAGGTCACCAGATGACAGGAGTTTTCAGCTTCGCACTTGTCTTATGGGGCCACCGTGGCACGTGGTCCATCGTTGACCCAAATGCTGTTAGGCTGCACGTGGCTGTAAAACGCGCTTGCTGTGGGCTCCTATTATCCGTACACTCCGTAGCTGGCTCTAAACTTCCCAGAGTCAGTGTGAGATGCTCATTTCCCGGGCTTGGCATTGCTGAGATTAAAATAAAGCAGGAGAAGCCAACTGTTTCTGGCACTGAGCACGTGCACAGGGAAGCCTGGCTTGTCAGCTGTCACTGGGTAACTTAGGTTTGGGTTTCGTTTAGGTTTTGTTTTTTGCCGATATGAGGACACAGAGTCCTTATGCAATTAGCAGGAAAGGCTGGAATTCACATTGTCCAGCCTAAGTCCCTTTTTCTCCTTCCACGTCATGCTGTCCTTCAGGCTCCCAACATTCAGCTCTTCCTTCCTTGGACAGGCATGTATGTGGCACCCACCCCGTGCCAGCAGCTCTGGCTGTTGTTCTAGGCGCTGGAGCACGGCGAGAGCCAGTCAGGTGCAGCTGCCTGCCTTTGTGAGGTTCTTACATCCTCAGAAGAATGGTGAAGAAGTCAATCATGCACTGAATGCAAAGGCTATAGTCAGACAGGAAAGAGGGCCCAGGGGCTGGGCATGGGCATGTGGGTGGTCGTTTCTAGAAGGACGGTCCACATTGGAGGAGCGGGTCTCCAGGAGGTAAGCCAGGGAGCATGCGGGTCTTGGGGGAGTGTGCCCAACCGACGAAAGCCCTCACCCTTTCACTCATGTTTTATTCAGCAAACCCCTGTCCATGCCCTAGGCTGGGGCTGGAAGAGTTTGAGTCTGTTTTGGAGGCTAAGAGGAAACCAGGGCTTTACCACAAACAGAAGCAGAGGGTGTGGGCTTCAGGGAAGGAGGGCAGTGCTGGCCCTGACCCAGCGGGAAGGGGTGTGTGATGTTAGAGGAGCACAGAGGGAACAGTGGGCAGTGGGGGCGTGCTGGTGGGGGTGTGCTGGTGAGGGGCCAGCTGCAGGCACAGGGAGGCAGTGGAGGACGAACCAGCTTACAGCCAGACTGGGTGCACCGAGTGCCAGACACAGGCCCCTGGAGGAGGGGAAGTGATAGGGTGATCTCTTGGGTAATCTGGGGAGGCTGAAGGTTGGAAGGGAGAGACGGGGCAGTGAGATGACAAAGGAGGCTGCTGCAGTGGCTGAGGGAAGAGAAGACCGGGGCACTGGGGATGGAGGGGAGACTACAGACTGGAGGACTGATTTAATACGGGAGGCAGAGGGGTAAAAGGAGAGGGCCTTGTGCAGAGCTGGTTACTCAGGGAGGCCGAAGTCATGGAGAGGGAGCATGGGCTGGCCCAGGAGCTGGCCCTGAGCAGGAGAGAGGACAGCAGAGGACAGCTTCCTGGGGGCCAGAAGTCCCCACCAAAACCGGCTACTTACAAATAACTGAGGCCAGCGGCTCACTGGCTGCCCTGGACTTCCTGGCTCATCCTCTCCGGGCCTGGAGCAGGTTCCCCACGGGAAGGAGGGGGCGGCTAAAACTGTCTTTCCCATCCTGCAAGCCCAAGTCCCGCTGGATACCTGGCCTGGGTGGGAGAGGACCCAGGAGATGAAGCCCCGGTCCTGTGCCCGGCTGCAGATGAGACTGGCGGCCACACTGGCAGGGGCCCCGCGCCTGTTGTTTAAAAGGCCCTCCAGGTGATTCCCATTCACGGCCAGCCTTGGGAATGGAGGGTCCCCTGAGAAGTTGTTCTGGAGTGATGTCCTGTGGGACTCTGGCATTTTCCACTAGCATCAAAGGAGGGGGTGTCCTTTCCGGAGAAGGCACCTGGGAGGGCCAGGGAACTGCTGGTCTGTATCCAGCTGCCCTTGGCCGAAGCTGGAGAAAGGAGACGTGTGAGCTCATGAAGTCCCCCCACTCTCTTTCTTCCGTATTTGTGCGTGTGCTTGTCAACGCTGGGCAGCTTGTGTGGGGCTTTTATACCAGTTGCTCATGGAATGCACCCAGAAGCCCTGTGAGGTGGATGGTTACATCCCCATTTTACCAGTGGCCGAGGGTGTATACACAGGCTCTTCGTGGAGCCCGGGGTCACGCCCTTCAGTTCACTCGGTACAGTCAGCACGTGCGGTATTTACTAAGTGCCTCCTACTGTGTGCACGCTGGACTCAACACTGTGAGGGCAGGGACTCAGAGCCCCCAGACAGTGGGGAGGGGACAGGCTGTTTCTGGGCAGCCACCCCCAGTGGCCCCAAGCTGAGGCATATCATGAGGAGGGTCAAAAGGCAGATGTGGCCTGAGAGGACACTAGGTTTACCTCTGCCTTTTTTTTTTTAAACCGTGAAATTACTACACGTGTATTATAAAAAAGTTTTAAACATAATGGGGGAATTGCCTCAAATCCCACATTTTTATACTGACTCTTCCCTTTATATTGGCCATTTCTTTTGTTTTGTTTTGTTTTGTTTTCATGTAGAGACAGGTTACACGTTCTTGCTATGTTGCCCATGCTGGTCTCGAACTCTTGGGTTCGCTCAAGTGATCCAGCCTCAGCCTCCCAAGGTGCTGGGATTGTAGGCATGAGTCATCGCACCCGGCCCTTAGTGGCTGTTCGTTTCCAGTGCTGACCGAGTGCCGGGTGCTGGTAAGAGCATACTTACTTAGCTACCTCAGTCCTCCCATGCCTCACAAGACAGGTCTGTCATCAGCTTCGCTTCACAGGTGAGGGAATGAGGCCCAGAGAAGGTGGGGAGCCTCCCCAACTCCTCCACATGCAGGCCCAGCTGGGCCACGCGCCCCTCGATGCACGCCCCACAGGTGAGGGCAGCTCTGTATGAGATGGGAAGGTAGGTGGCGGGAGTGTCGCAGGGAGCCTTCCCCGGCCCATCTGTGCTCACAACAAGGCCTCTGTGTTCTGCTTCCACTGGGAAGCCCTTCACCCCCTGGGGTGCTTGCCACCACGGGCACCGAGGTGCCTCCCCAGCCTTGCCTTCAGGTAGCCACGTTGTGTGGGAGGCATGTGGGGACTCCCATCTGTCCTTCTCCCTGGGCGGGGCACCTGGAGGGCAGGGCCGTTTCTGAGCCATCTCGTATGCCAGCCCTGAGCGGGGCTGCCACTCCACAGGTGTTGGCCACATAAGGTCTTGCAGTGCTCTGCTGGGTGCCAAGGTGGGAGGGAAGAGGGGAACCTGTGGTCCGTTTCCCTGAGGGATGATGAGCGGCAGATGGAGAGGACAGTGTGAAGGGGCATGGCGGTGGGCTGGAGGGGAGTTTGGCCGGTCTGATGGGCTGTTTGTTCCGTAGCGTGTCAGGTGCTTCCCAACCTCCTGGTGGGGGCTGAGATCAAGACGCTGGTGATAAAAAGGCTGTACTTAGGTGGTGTCTTTTGGCTTTATCTTTTCTGTCCACTCTGTGACCTGAGGCACATCCCGGCTTCTTAACATGAACCACCATGCATTGACTTGCGTCCTCAGCAACACGGTGGTGTGACTCATTAGCCCCATTTTATAGGTGAGGGACCTGAGATTCTCAGGGAAAGCACTTCCGCGTGAACTCAGCTGGTGCGGTGGGCCTGGCCCCAAAGCTTCCCTTCTCCTCTAGTGCTGCCCTCCTGCCAGTGGCAGCCCCTGAACACTGGACGAGGGGCAGTGTTGGTGAGAAGCACATTCCATTTGTCATTTCTCTTCTGAAAATAGCTCTTTGCTCACAAGGGCCTTACAGGTATAAAGTATTCTCATCTTTAGACTTCAGGGTTCAATGAGCTGGTAACAAAGAGAATGGATTCCCCACGGGGCAGGGTGGCATCAGGAGCTGATCCCTGTACACCTGTCCTAAGCCAGTGGAGGTTAGTCACTTACCTCTGAGAACAGGCAGCAGCCACAGCTGCCAAAACAGGGAAAACACCTCCGGCGCCGCCTGAACCACAGGGCCTGGCCTGCAGGGAATGGGGGTGTGGATTTGCTGCCAGAATCCACTTCCTGATAAACCTCTGTAAGATCCAAGTGCTGTCTAGCGCACCCCCAACCCACGGCCCCTCCCCACCCCCTCGCCATCTTCCCAGCCCCTAGTCATGACCACGTAGTGGCTCTGTGTGCCAGCGCTAGGGTACAGAACATCACATCTGATCTGTCAGCCACGACCTAAGGTAGGTACCACCCTTCCTCTCCAGAGGACAACACAGGCCTGCCACTTCCTGATGCTACAGCAGCATGAGCTCGGGTTTTCTGACTGAAGACCACGGGCAGGGCAAGGGCACCAGCAGGGCCGATTTCAGCAGTGCTGGGGCCTGGGCTGTATCGTGCTCCTTTTGGTGGTCCTGGTGCCTAGCAGAACCGCCATGAGATAAACCTGATGGGTGGCCCACCTGCTAACCTCACCCTGACATTCCTTTTCCTAAACACGGCAGGCATCCAGCATAAGAATTTCCAAATGGAGACAGGAGCTCACTCCCTTAGAGAAAGAACAAGACACGCCAGGTCACACTCAGGCCTCCAAATCTGCTCGTGAGAACATCTGAGATCCCCCTTTTTTCCTCTCTCAGCGAAATGTGTTTCGCCCCGTGTCTGCTCCTGACACTACATAGCAGCCAGGCAGTGTCACATGAGCCCGCACGTCAGAGGGGCCTCCGGATTCAGAGCGTTGGGCCCAAAGTGGCCCCACGTTGGGTAGAAGATGTTGTGTAGACTGTGGCCTTAGCCTTGGTTCCATTTGCAGCCCTGACTTACAGGGCAGGTGTAGGCTTCCCTGAACTCAGGCCCCCCTCTATAAAATGAGCTCTGTAATTGCTGTCTTTGAGGGCACCGAAGGGTGAAACCTCCGTGAAAGCGCCAGTGAGTGAGATGGTCAAGGCAAGCTGGGATCCATCTCTCAGGCCAGTGTGCCCCACGGCAGGGACTGGATGCATGTTGGCCAGATTTAAGACTGCCAGTGGAAAAGACGGTTCTGACCAGCGCCCCCTGGGTACAGCTTATTGTAAGGCCTTCCTTTTCTCACTCTTCTGTCTTTGGGTTGGGTGGGAAGTCTTGGATCAGTACCTTGGGTGACACGGGTATGGGGTCGTGGAGTTGAGGTTGTAGTCACCTGTCTGGGTCTCACTTCCCCCATCTATAGAGTGGGACTAGTGGAACTCACCTCACAGAGAGAGAATGCCTGAAAAGCATCCTGCACACGGCCACTACGAGAATGTCAGGAGGGAAATGCGAACCTGGGCAGTTCCCTTTTCCTGCTTGCCAGGGGTGGGGGAGATGGGCCTAGACACAGCAGGACAGCCTCAGGAGCTGGCCCTTCAGTTGGGGAGCCCGGTTAACCTGCCTTTAGCTTCAGAGGTGGAGAAAGACCTGCGCTCGGGCGAGGAGGTTCCCCAAGGAGATTCCCTGGTGCGTCGTGGGCAAGCCAGGCACAGATGTCTCCTGCCCATCCTCACTCACTGGTGCTGCAGCCACCGCTGGGAATCCTAGCGTTGGCCTGAGGTACCTGGAGATGTTGAGTCATCAAAGAGATTCCAGATGTTCACCACTCTGTATTTACTTGGGGCGGGGAAAGGAATCCAGCACTTTCGGTGGCAGAGGTGGAAACTTCAGGGTTTTCTTGTTAAGTACCAGGAGTTGGTGAGTGCTGTGGACTTCGCCACGTACCAGCAAAGTGGCCTTGACCACTTTGGACGCTGGACTCAGTAGGGCTGAACCTTAGGCTTATTGGGGAGATGTTTAAAAATACCAATTACTACAGCACAAGTTTGCCAAGTCACACTTTTGTGGGGAGGGCCTGAGAATCTGGAGTTTTTAAATTCTTCCCAGGTGACGGTGATGGTGGCTAAGGCTGGAGACCCCTGACTCAACTGCAGTCTCACTTTTCCTATTTGATAAAGTGACCCTTCTTGGCTATTAGCGTAATGCTTTGGTTGCTTAGACGCACAAAAAGTCGCAGCTTTGACAAGGTGGAAGGTTTATTACGCTCTCACATTAAACTCCAAGCTTGAAGGCAGTTTGGGACCCACGAAGTCATCCCAGAGCTCCGATTCCCTGTGTCTTGCTGCCCTGCCAGCCCCCAGGGCTTTGTCCTCTGCATGGTCAGAGCTGGCCCAGAAGGGGGCAGAATGGCGGAGGGCAGGTAGCTTCCCTTTGAGGGCCCAGTGCAGAACCGGGTTGGTTACATCCACTTGAATCCCATTGGTCAGAAATCAGTCAATGGCTTCATCTGGCTACAAGGCAGGTTGGGAAATGTAGTCTTTTGGTGGGTGCCACATGCCCTGATCAACTCCCTGGGGAAAATGGGTAGACAATTAGCAACCTCTGCAAGCCTTCCTTGGGGGGATGGTGTGGGATCCCCAAGCTATATGAGCACACTGACTGCCATGCCCACTTAGTGCCCCACCAACACCAGCTCTAACTGTGGAGCAGTAGGTTAGGTCTGCTCCTGTACTGCCACGCCACCAGCCTTGGCTGCAGGACCTTAACGTTTTTTGGCCCTAGACTCCCAACAAGCTGATGACAGTGATGAACGGTCTCCCCCCAGAATGCCCACACAACAGAATTCCACATACAACCCTAGGAGTCCTTGGCCTCTGCAGGGTTTGTAGCCTGTAGGGGATAGCTTCTGGCACCCCCACCCCTCCTGAGCTCCTCAGCAGCCTCCAGCTGCTCCTTGGGTCACCAGGCCCCCCTCCCAGCTCCTTCCACTACCGCTCTTCTGACTCCTGCCCCAAGGCCTCTCTCCGCTCTGGTTTCCTTTGCCTTGAGTGCTGCCCCACCCTCGTCTCACCTAGGTACGTTCTGCTGAGAACCTAGCTCAAGGGAAGTCCTTCTCACCTCCCTTCCGTCCTCATTTGAACTGGTTGTTTCTGGACATTTCGGAAGTGTCATTGTTTTCCAATTGATTAAAAATGACAACTAGTGCAAGATCTTCAGTGAAGTAAGGCCTGTTGTCCCATTACACTTGGAGCCCTTGGAGCCCAAGTGTCCATCTGCCATGACACTCACCAGCCAGTCTATGAAGAATAATCAAGGCCAGGCTTCCCCTGTGCTGTGCACTCCCGAGGGCGAGATCTATGCCGGTTTTTGCTCATCACTGTATCTGTTCCTCCAAGCTCAGGGAAGGTGCTCAGTAACTGCTGGCCGCCAACTGGAGACACACTGGCAGCCCCTCTTGCACCGATGCGTGCTCTCAATGGCCTCTTGTCTTTCAGAACACCCAGTGCATCCCAGAAGGCTTGGAGAGCTACTACGCAGAGCAAGACTCCAGTGCCCGGGAGAAATTTTACACAGTCATAAACCACTACAACCTGGCCAAGCAGAGCATCACGCGCTCTGTATCGCCCTGGATGTCAGTTCTGTCCGAAGAGAAGCTGTCTGAGCAGGAGACTGAAGCGGCTGAGAAGTCAGCTTAGCGGGATGGGCAAGTTCCTTACAATGTGTCACTTGCAAGTAACAAAGGGACTTTGAGGGACATTTCATTAAATATAATTACTGATACTTTAGAGGTTACTCATTTATGGTGCAATTGCTTCTGTTTGCTAATGCTGCTTTGCAAATAAAACTTGCTGCCGACCACCCACGGGCATAAAATCAAGTGCATTTCAGCATTGCCTAAAGAGCTCTGACACCACTTTTCATGTTAAGATCTTCATTTAGCTCCTTTACTGGGATTTATTGGATGCTGTCAAAAAATAAATTTACAATGGATGTGTCAAGGGTTTGGAACTCAGATAAATGCATTTTGTGGAATTGATTTCTTGAAACCACCCTACTGTCTGCAAACCTTCCTCCATAGCCATATCTAGAGTGATCTCTCGCTGTGCTAAGAGCAAGCCTACTTCGCATTTCTTCCACTGCCATCAGCAGGTAATTGTGTTGACTGCTGCCAAGATGCACTGTAGTGAGTGGCATAGAGAATGAGGAAAGAGACCCACCTGCCCCTCCCTGTGCTGATTCCTGAGTCGGGGTGGGACGGCCCTGCAATGTGGCAGGCTCGGTGTGGATTTACTACTCTCTCCCCTCTGACTCTGGCATCTTGATAGGGAGGGAGGGGCACCACCCACCTGGGTGGCGACAGCTGGGGTTCGCTCCAGTGTGTGTAGACTGGCAGAGCATGTGAGGGAGGGGGCTGGGAAGAGATGGCCCTGGGCCCGGGAGGTGCAGAACTCTCTCCCTGCAGGTGGTCTGTCTGCTCTGTGATGAGCTGATAGGAAAGAATCCCCACCAGCCCGCTCGTTCACTTCTATTATGAATAAATTGGCACCAATAGCCCCGTTAGTTTTTAAAGAAATGAGCTGGGTGGGAAGAGTGGAAATGTAATTTCTATTAAACTAGGGCTCCTTTAATTTTTATTCTATGAAACTGATACCCCTTGATGTGGGAAACAGGCAGGAAAGGCTGTGGGGTGGGGGGCTGGTGTGGCACCGTGCAAACAAAATGACAAATTTCAACTCACGATCTTTGTAAGAAAATTGTTCCAGTTTGAATCTTGATATTAAAGTTTATGTTTACAAAATTGCCAGTTAGATGAACTAAGTGTGTAAAACAATTAAATAGAAAAAAGACATTCACAGACGTTTCTTCTATGTTTTTGAATGTGTTGTTTCTGGTGTACATGTCAAAAGTTTCAGTTTTTTAGTAGATCAGAAATAAATGACAGATAGTGTGAGATGTGTTGTGAACAGGCATGGTGACCGTGGTCAGCTCCACTATTGTTTCCTGAAATAGCTTCTAAGACAGAAAATATATTTTATCATCAAGGGTGTCTGGAGAGACAGACCGTGACCTTGGCACAGCGGTGTGCATCACAGAGGCATGTGTTGAGAAGGGCGTTGTTAAGCTGTGGAAAATGACTCAAGAGCAATAAATCAGTGCCAAAGCTTCCCTGCACATGTGAATAGAGACAAGTGAAGCCCATGTGCGCACAGTGCAGAGGCCGAGCCTGTATTTCCCAGTAGACGTGGACTTTATTGACTGTGAATTCATTTACATGTAACTTCTGACATTTCACTCTGTGCAAATAAAGAACACGAGGATACCGGTGCTGCCCAGTGGACTGTCTGTACACACACGCATTTCACCAGGCGCAGTACCAACTGTCTCATGCCCATGTGGGCGCTGGGATGCTTTCTGTACAGATGTGGTCCAGATGTCTCACGCCTTCAGTTGCCAATAGGTGTTTCTGTTTACACTTCCCGGAAGGTCAGATGCACAGGCACGAAAGAAGCAGGCCCGTTCTTCCTGTGGCCCACTTCCTCCTTTGAACAAAGGCTCCTTGGACCCAGTGGCAGGAAACTGGCCCTCCTACACCCCCTGCCTGCTCTGGGGGCAGCAGCACGCCAGGCAGCCCCTCACTGAGGGCCCCAGTCTCCCCTGCATTTCTTCCCTGATAGGAGATGGCTGGGCTGCCACTGAATTTCTCAACTTAGACTCACTGACGACACACGAAGGGGCTGTAATTGTATTTATTAGATTAACAAGGCAGATGTTAATTTTCTTTTCTATAATCCAGTAAGTCTGTGTATTGGTTGACTCAGACAGACAAGAAGCCACAAGGAAACAAAGAAGTAATCATTTGTTGAGAGACGTTATTAACTATGTTCTTCCCTGAAGCTACCGGATGGGAAAGGTCAGTGACTTCCTTTGAACCCTGAGACAATTAGGGGCTCTCGAGGCCTGCTATGCCCCTGCTACTGGAGCAGCCCCACTGCCAAGGCAGCCTCAAGTTCAGGAGCAGCTCATCACCAGCTCCCGCATTCAGTCTGTCTTGCCTGATGATAGCTACACAGGCTGCTTCCCATTGGTGTGCACTGTTTTCTTTTTCAGCTGATAAATGGGCTGAACACCATCGGCCTGGGGTATCCCTTTTTGGGGAATATGTCTGTCTGTCTGTCCGAACCCCTTTCCCTTCAAATGGCACTGTGATAAAATCTGGTCATACCATGCTCCAGCACTGGAGGTACATGGAGCACGCAGTCTGTGAGCGCCCACGCGGACTCTCGTGCTGGGCCCCCGCGGCCCAGGCTAGCTGTCGTACCAGTCGAGGAAGAGCAAGGAGAAGGAGCACATCACGAGGAAGAAGAGGATCCACACACGGAAGCCAGCGTTGTTTTTAATGGCCTGGGCAGGGATGGGAGCACAGGGGTTTTTATCACACAGGAGTGTGGTTTGAGCAGCTCTGAAATACCCCACTCTTCCCACGTGCTCTCCTGATCCTGGCTGTAACTATGGGTGTCGCTCCATCTGTGCTTACCTTGAATAGATGGCTTAATTACTAAGCAAAACCAAAAAGTGGGTTTGAGATCCACCAGAAGGCAAATGGGTTCTAGTTCCCTCTGTGTGGCCATCATTTGTGTCCTGCACAGTTCTCCCTCAACATACTCTCAGAATCACTCCCTTCTGTCCCAGGGTTAAAGGCCCCGAGCACAGTGTGACCGCAAGTTTTGTATTTCCCAGTAACACGATGTCCGTGGTGACCCAACCCTGAGGTCTGAGTTCGAGAAACAGTCCCCTCAACAAGATGGCTGTGGTGTCCTCCATAAGGGCCAGGCTCTGACCCCTCAGTGGGGGCCAACAAGCTCGTCCACCTGTGTGCATCTCTGTACATGGGGAGCTGGCCTGACCCTGCCAGGAGTACCCCCACCCACCCTGGGTTGTTCCTTTGGAGGCTGGGGAGCCACTGCCTCTCAGCAGCCAAGGTGGGCGACGGGTGGTGGGTCTCATGAACACACGCAGCTCCGTTGGAATGGACCATGGCCTCACGGTCACACAAGTTTGTGATCTGCCCTGTGAGCTCTGCCCAGCAAGGCTCCTGGGCAGCTATGCCTGTAAGACTGACACCCACTGCTCGGACTCAGTGCTGCACCACGTCGGACCTGGGGAACCCAAACAGTGCCTACCTCTCTGATGTCTTCGTTGCCTTCCTTGATATTTTCAGTTGCCCCCACAACTAACTGGTGAATGCTATCAATCTCAGCTTCCTGTGGAAGAAAAGATAAATACAAGTTGAGTATCCTTTAGCCAAAAACCTGAAATCCAAAATGCTCCCCCGAGCATTTCCCTTGAGTGTCATGTCGGCACTCAGAGTTTCCAACTCACAGAGTTTCCAACTCAGAGAATTTCCAACAAGCGTTTCCTTTGAGTGTCGCGTGTCAGCACTCAGAAAGTTTCAGATTTTGGAGCACTTATGATTTCACGTTTTGGATTTTAAGTTTAGGGATGCTTGACCTATACAGCAACTTCCTCCTCCCTGAAGCGTATATCATGACAGGAACAGCAGCCGTCACCAAGGGCAAACGGCTTTACTTGCACAGCCACAAATCCTCACAGCACCCCAAGAAGTAGATATTACCCCTATTTTCTGAAAGGGAAACTCACGGCTCAGAGAAGTTTACTAACTTGACCAAAGTCATGTCACATAGCAACCAAGTGGCAGGACTGAGATGAGACTTTTTTTTTTTTTGAGACAGGGCTTAAACGATCCTCCCACTTCAGCCTCCCAAGTAGCTGGGCGTATAGGCATGCGCCACCACACCTAGCTAAATTTTAAAACTTTCTTGTAGAGATGGGGGTCTCCCTATGTTGCTCAGGCTGGTCTTGAACTCTTGAGCTCATGCCATGCTCCCGCCTTGGTCTCCCAAAGTGCTGGGATTATAGGCGTGAGCCACTGCACGGGGCTGAGACCCCATCTTGTTGCAGTGCTCCTTTCACTGCACCTACCATCCCTCCTGCGCCACTTGCTGATGACAGGGACAAAAACCTGAGAGCTGCTGTTTGTGGAGCAGCCACCATATGCCAGAGGCTTCCCTTCTAGTCTCTCATTTCTTTCTGAAGTCCACAGAAGTAAGCTTTAACATGTATGTGTTTCGAAATACATATGCTAGCTTCAAAAACAATGCTTTGTGTTTTACCATTGTATCTTTAAAAAAACAGGCTAAATTTTAAAATCAAAATAGGATGCAGGATGCTTACAGAAAATGTTTACTCCAAACAAAGCCTTGGAAAGCTTGAGGAGCGTGGGATCCTGGTCTAACACAGGGGGCGTCTGGCCCTGCAGGAGCAGCAATGGTGCTAGACGTCCTTATGAGCAGGAGTGCCTGCTTCTCTCCTCCTTTTGGTGGTGGTGAAGCTGCATCCTAACATGGTCGGGGCAGAATGAATGCTAGTGTGGGTTTTTAGAGAAACCTGACACATTTTAGGGAGGAAGGCAGCCTGTGGCCTCTGATTCCCAGCAATGAATATTACCGAGATGGCTTTGCCCTGTCATCACCCCTTTTTAGAGAATCTCGAAGTGTGAGCTAAGTGACCACTGCCAAGGTTCCAATGAGAGAATCAATATGAACTACAATGCAACACTGATGAAAAAAAACAAGAAACACACATTGTTCCTCAGGCCTTAGAAACTCCGGGTGGGCCGGGCCTGGTGGCTCACGCCTGTAATCCCAGTGCTTTGGGAGGCCGAGGCGGGTGGAGCACCTGAAGTCAGGAGTTCGGGATCAGCCTGGCCAAGATGGTGAAACCCCGTCTCTACTAAAAATACCAAAATGAGCCAGGCGTGGTGGAGTGCCTGTAATCCCAGCTACTCGGGAGGCTGACTGAGGCAGGAGAATCGCTTGAACCGGGAGGAGGAGGTTGCAGTGAGCCAAGATCACAACACTGCACTCTAGCCTGGGTGACACAGCGAGACTCCGTCTCCAAAAAAAATAAATAAAAAAAGAAAGAAACTCCCGGCGAGCCAAGGCAAGGCTCTGCCTGTGCTCTGCACACCCCTTCCAGGCCCCCTGCAGCTGCTGGGAGGTTTGAAGCAGGGTAGTGTCATTAAAAAGAGCAACTCCTACGAACCGGAACCTCCAAACTGCTGTCAGACGCCGTGTACCTCATTCACAGTGATTTCACTCGGGCTGTGTGGTTTGTGGAAAGTCATTTTGAGAGAAGTATTTTAAGTCAAGTAGTTTAGTTTAACATACTGGAGAAAAATTTGTCTTTCAAACGTTCCCATAGTCTTTGGGTGCTAAAAAGAAAAGGGCAAATTTATTAGGTCCCTAAAAGTTTTGCCAGTTATTGGCTGGAAGAATTTCAGAAAGTGTACTTGAAAAGAACAATCCTATTTCCCACGCAGACACCATCCCTGAGGTGGCATGGACCTCGCGCTGTGAGGCCTGGGTCTGAGCTCTTGTAACTCTACTGACGGAAAAGCAACTGCCCGTCAGCATCGTGCTGTAGTTCTCTCTCAAATGGAGAACAACCCTGCAGGGGTCACTCCCATCTATAGATGGGAAACTGTAGCCTGGCTGGGCTACCTAGCTCACCCAGCACATCCAGAACCCTGAATGCCAGGCCTGGACTCTCCTCCCACGTGCCACTGCATGCGCCACCACATGGCGCGGTCAGTGGGGCCAGTGGATCCCCTGTGGGGAGCTCCTCCTCCGTCACACATGTGCAGGGGCAGCTCTGGGTAGTGAGAGCTTTTCCCTGAGGAGCTCTGCGCACACACACCTGCTAGCAACACATGGCTCTGCTCCCGGCTGCACAGAGTAGCAGCCTTCGGGAAAAATGTCTTGCGCTCTCAAGTACATTCCCCTTTAAGTTAAAACATACAGCTACTTTGTTTTTTTGTTTTACCTGTTGCAAAACCTTTTCCGTGAATATCTCTTGGAGTCTGGAAATCTCAACCACTCTCCCTTCGATTTGCCTTCATAAAAAGAAGAATAGATTACATATTAACTATTAGTACTTGGTAATCTAACAGGACTGTTACACATTTCTAAAGAAATCCTGTCTTCTACATGAAGGTGGGAGAGACGGGGGCATACCATGTCGGCTGGGGAAAGAGATTGGAGAGGAAGGCAAACTCTCCTTACTGGGTCACCTTCCCTGTCTCCCGGTGTAGCCTAGCACGCTGGGCTTTTTGGAAGTCCACTCTACCATGCCAACTGAGCCTCAGTCCCAAGAGGTGGGTGTGGGCAGTGCCCTTTGCATTCTGTGTCACTGGTCAAGGACCGGGGAGGGTCTGGTTATGCCCCAGTTATAGAAAGCAGTCTCCAGTAAGTTCTCTGCCTAGCCTTGTCACCATGGTAACACATGGTGGTGATTCAGAAGGTCAGAATACGCTGATGATCCTGCTTTGTTACTGCTCAGCGGGTTAAAGAGAAAAGTGTATTTACCCTCAAACCAACTCCCTGTTAAAAGAAAAATGCTCCTCTGATTCATTTAGAAAATGCCGTATCTTGGTTTGGCAACACAGTGTTCTGTCAGATCTGAAACACTCGGGCTAGCCATCTTCCTGGTGTCAGGGGCAGCCTGGGCTACCCTGGGGGACAGGTGGGGGCCCATCTATTTACAAACGGAAGCTGGCCCAGGCTGAAGTTAACTGCTGTTCCAGCACAAAGCAGCGACAGGAAGTGGCAGGAGGCGAAAAGTGGTGGGAGCTGAGCTCCTGGCCAGGTGGAAGCAGAGACGAATCCCAACAGTGTCACAGTGGCAGGAGGGTAGGGGAGGAGATGTGGGAAGAAAAGCCAGTGAGTATCTGGGCATGGGGGAGTAGTGGGGGCGGACAGTGAAAGCTAGGCTGTTGGAGGAGGACTAGGAGGTCCATCTGAGGGCAGAAGGCGAAGAGCCCCTTGGAGGCTGACACCTACACTGAGAAAATCCTCAGGCTGTGTGAGTGCAGCATCAGGATTGATTTGATTTGGGGGACATGTCCACAATACAACAGGCTCTGCAAAGTCCTGGGCCTTACTTTCAGCATGCTGCAGGCCTTCCCACAGAAACTAGAGTTCAATGGGTGCACGTGTGGTGACCAAGGCCTTGCCTTCTGCATTCCTGACCCCCTGGTGGGTACGGGAGCAGGCAGACCCCAGTGGAGCCATTTGCAAAAGAGGGCTTCCCTTGGTCAGCTGTCCTTCACGAGGGCCCCATTTCATTTCAGAGTCACTGCATGGAAATAGCCCAAATGGTGGTGGAAATTACACGCAGGTAATCTGCAGTCACTCTTGCATCTCTTGGGGTAGAAAGCACCTGGGTCCCCGCAGCAGTGGCAGCAGGTGGGAGGTAACCCACAGGCCCAAAGGCTGAGGGAATTGTGGATTCAGGCCACATGCCTACCCCAGCCCTGTCAAAATGGCTGAGGGGGGCTGCACCAGCCCAGGGGCCCCATGTGGATGCCTGGGCACCAAGGTAAATAACGCTCCTAGTTCCCGGAAAGTTGTAAAGCAGGCTATCAGCTCACAGAGGAGCAGTTGTAAAGCAGGCTATCAGCTCACAGAGGAGCTACAAACATACCTCACTTCATCAAACAAGCTGTTCATTTCACCAATGAGTCGCTGATTTTCCTGTTCAAACTGCGAGGAAACAAACACACTCAGGATGACATCATACTGAACTTAAGCAAGAGTCTAACAAGAAAGTGGACCTGTGCTCCAGGAACCACTGCCGAAGCCCCCATTTCCAGCTGCAGCAACATGGCAGCCGGTGCTGGATGACCGAGAGCATTAGTATGAACAATGTCCCTGCTTTCAGGAGAAAATTTTTAAAAACAGCTGTGCTGCCTGGTAATCGACTTTTCCATCTCAACCACTGCACTCCAGGGGTGCAAGCTGACTGCTATGGCTGTAGCTGTATCTACTTACACGCTCTCCCCTGGGCTCCCACGGCCGGCTTCCTGCCTCTGGTACCATTATTAAAAAAATTCTTTTGTTGTTGTTTTCTCTCATGAAGTATACTGAAGGACTATACATATTTTTTAATATGGAGAAGGATCTGGTGTGGGGAGGGTCTGGAGAGGAAGGGGGGGGTCGGCAGCTTGGCCGAGCTGCCCCTGGGCCCCTCTGACCTCAGAGCCATGCCCCGGCCACTCCACTGCTCAACAGGGACAGAGGCCCACAGCCAGACCAGCATGTTTCCCAGTGCTCAGGTTGGGTGAGGCCAGGTGCCCTGACACCAGGGATACATGGGAGCTTCTTGGAGCTGAGTGAGCTTGGCACAGATAGTTGCGCTCTCAGCCATTCTTGCCAGCTTGATATGGGCCAAAGAAAAGGATGGAAGCTCCTGAAACTCAGCACAGAGAATGGACAGGAACAAGGAATAGCTCCTTGCCCTCACCGCAGGCCCCCACAGCTCTGTCCTTGTGGGTCCATTCAACTCGCGGAATGTGCAGGGAGTCAGGGGCATCCTGCATTTCTCCGTAATGCGTCCCGCAGGCCCCACTTCTCCAGGAGACCTACCCGGGCCCCTAAGCTCAAACTTATTTCTCATATTCCTATCCCTGGCCTACCATTTTCTGAAAATATCTTCGGATAGGAGTCCCTTTCTGCCTTGTAATAAACTGTGCACATCCCAAACTTCCTGTGTCACTCTGAGCTTCCTGAGGGTGGGAACTGTGTGGAATGTAACTTTGCAAAGGCATTCCAGTTATTCTTTCTTTCACATCAATTAAAGCTGCCATCAAATCCACAAATGTTTTCTGAGGCATTCTATAATGGGTGGGAGGAATAAACACAAGCAAGCCTCCAGAGGCTCTGAATCGACTGAAGATCTGGCTTATCACTTGCTTAGTAAACCAAAAATACAAGGGAAACAATGGTTATGGGAGGCAGCTGACCACCACGGGCTATGTTGGCACTTCCTGCGCTGGGATGCACAGACTCATACAACAGCCCGACCTTGTTCCCGTTGTCCTAGGGCGGAAATGAGTTGCAGGGCCTCCCCAGCAGTCTCCTTCCCACCCAGAACCCCTCCCCTCCAAGTACCCCAGCTGTGCTCTATGCAGGTGGTCTTCACACATGCACCCCTTCCTAAGTCCACCAGTTTTGCCCCCACACATGCACTTGCTGTATTCAGCCCTTCCCCTACTGTCCACATTCTACCCTCATCATTTCTCACTTGCCTCCAGCCTGTTATCCAATCCTTGGTCAAAGTGATCTCAAGTGCTGGTCATGCCAGAATGCCTCATGCTGGCCTTGCCCGTTGCCCCTACAGATCAGGTTTAAGGTACACTGTTATCCATGACCTGGCCACGTGACATCTCCCACCTCAGCTCTGCTCTGCAAAGGCTAGCTTCCTGCCTGGCTGCAGAACTCCACGAGGTCCCTCAAAACCCCAGGCACCTTCCTAGCGATCTGATACCTCAGGGCAGACTGAATCACCTTCTTTTACTTCCTCACACTTGTTACCAAGTTCCCCTGTACTTGGCTCTTCAAGGACATTTCTCACACTTGTTCAGGGACCTGTCTTCTCTCTGTGGAGGGCAGCTGTCCTCCTTTGGACCCTGAGCCCAGCCCAGGGCCTCACACATGACAGGACACCAGTTCTCGGCCCCGGCTATTCATCAAAACACAAGGAGGCATCTGCTGCACTCCAGATCTGCCAGGCCAGAAAACAGGGGGAGTGGGGCAAAGCTCTGGGAAGGGCAGAAAGCTCCCTGCAGGACCACCTCATCCACAGCAGGCTGCCTTGCTGGCTGCTGACACAGAATTGCTTATGGCCCCTTTAATTAGGCAAGACAATGGCTATTTAAGAGAATAAAACTTTCACTTTTGAGTTTGAAAGTATCAGCTCTGTTAACTTCAACAGTTACTTAAAAGGACAGTAATTGAGGAAAACATGTAATTACTAAAACATGTAGGCACCAATTCACTTTGGCTAATTCAGGTACTACTCAGTTTTTCTTGGGCGGGGGGCGGGGGGGGCATTTTCTTGAATTTTTCTGATGACAAAATACAGTCCTGCCCTTTTAAATCCACAGTCCCCTTTATGCTTTGCAACTGTTCCTAAACAAAATTAGTGGTTCGGGGTGATTTATTCCTGGCCTGTTCCTTGGGAACAAAGCTCTTCTTGTTTCCTCCCCAACATGAGGGCGTGTGGCATAAGGCACTTATGTGCGGCACCTCCTCTTAGGCCTCTTCGTAATTGTTACTTCTGATAGCTCCATGTCCGCCCTCCACTGCAGTCAGGAGTGGGATCAGATGCTGGTCCTAATTTCCTTCCACCCCACCTGAAAAATACCTAGTCCCTAGAGGAAGAGAACCAGGTGCCTCAAGGATCAAAGGTGCTAAGGGCTGAGGAGAGAGGTTTGCCAATGGCCAGTTTTAATGGAGAGCCGCCTCTGTGTTTAAAACGCAAAAGGCCTATTTCCCAGACAACTACAAGGTCACTATTACTTAAGGAGGCTGGCAGGGCCCAGGACAATTAGGTCATAGCAAGGCTGCTGACAACACTGACTTGTACCAGGTTTCAGGATGGCTTCCAACACTGTCTAAATGGCAAACCTGTGTGCCTCCCTTCATCTGTTGCCGGGTGGCAGGCGCAGTGGTGCATGTACCAGGTGGATATGGCAGCCAGTTCTGGGGGCCTTGTAGGAACCCTGGGGCAATGCTGGGCCAGTCACTGGCTTCTGGTGGGCCTGTCAGTTTCTTTGGGGACAGATGTGGTGATTCTTATCCTTTTCTGCCTGACCCTAAGGCTGCAAAGCCACAGCTGGACTTCTAGCCTCTCACCTTCTAAGCAGTAAGCAATTTTGGAGGTAACAATGTCTGGGTGTCTCTGTCTTTGTCACTAAAATGGGGATAGTAACAGTACTTTAGTGGGGTTGTTGGAAGGAATACATGAGTGAATACATGTGAGTTGTCTACCAAAGTGCATGGCACATAGTAAGTTCTCGGTGAATGCTGTCTATCGTGATTTAATCTCTTGGGTGTCAGTTTCTGGATATGCAAAGTGAGTGGTCAGCTGCTGTGGGGACCACTTCTACCCTCTATTCGCAAACCCTAGAGGCCCGCTGTGGCTTTCAGCTATCTCACTCTCCCAGGCACTGGGAAATGCACCCACAGCATCTTCTTCCAGAGCTCGCTGAGCCTCAGCAGCTAGTATTGTCTCTTTGTGGTCACACTTTGCAAGGTGCGGTGCTGAATGAAAGACCTGGTCTCCAAGGTCAGCACGAGGGGTATCTAGATGCTTTGTGAAGACAAACCTGAACACAATCAAGGAAATTCTCATTTCCTAAGGAATTGCAAAGGAAGGTGAGAGGCCGAGATGGTGGTTATGGTGGGCAGGTTGGGCCCTCCATGCATGGTGGTTGCCAGCTGCTGCTCTGGGCTCCCTACATTGGTCCATCTGCTCTATGCTGTTAAGGTCTCTTACCAAGACACGATGCTTTCCCTCAGCTAGACGAGCACTCTCCCCCACCCTCCAACCATGGCAGCACAGCATCATGTTGAACAGCCTAGGACTTGGGAGCTATGTGACCTAGGGCTGGTGACTTAAGCTCTCTGTAAAATGGGCCAGCAATACTCTCTTCCATATGGGTTGCATAAATGAACATATGCTGAAGGGCTCAGAGCAGTACGTGGCACATGGTATACGTCACATGCGTGTGAGGCAATATCATTTATTCGACTGTTTTATCCCATTTAGAAGTCAGTCAGACTTTTCAATCAAGCCCTGCTAAAAGGTTTCTAATCTGGTTTAATGGATACAAATCCACATTGTGAATATATTGTTACAGAAATCCTTTTCTAAGCTAATCCTCTTTAATTTTCAAAAGAAAATCACTCCTACAAAGGCCTTTGAGTATAAAATGAGGCCAAGAGAAGTATTTGTGTCACAAAGAGCCAAGAAAAGCTAACTGAGGAGCACAGGGGGACCATCCCAGAAAGCCCTCTGGCCCTCATAACTCAGGAGTCCCCTGCCCAGGCCCTTTCTGGACTCTTCCAGACGTGCTTTCTCTGTACCAAACCCCTTCACACTCCTGGCTGTGTGACCCTCACCTCGATCCCCTATGATCCCCATAATGCGACAGTAGACGGACCCTGCCACATTCTTCTGGTGGAAGCCAGCATTTGCTGTGCCCTGTAAACCTGGAGCCTCCCCAGGGTCTGTCCAGCTCTCACTATGTGGCATTCAGATTCCACTACTCCTTGTTCTAGATCCATGAGCTGAAACTGGCAAGCCCTGCCAGCCAGCCACTGGGGGTTTCTACGGGCCTACCTCAGGGGACAGGGCCTTGGAAGATGCCTTTCATGTGGATTTAAGAAACAGAAGCCACATTCATGTTTTAAAAAATTATCCCAAGGAGTACATCAATAAATGCAGGTGGTTTTACCTGAGGCAAGTAAAGTGAATGTGTTTTTAGAAAGGGAGGTATTTTCTTGATGTAACTTTGGAAAACAATTTGGTTCCACTCAGCCTGACCACAAACATCTGCGAACTCAAAGGCATTAATATATCTGTATCATGAGTTATACAGGGAAATTTATCATGCAAATCATATAATACCCTGCAACCATTTTGGAATATGTAATAACTGTTTCTTTGGGTGAAACAAGGAATTATATTGCTATATTAGGCTTAATTTATTATTTTACCCTGAGCAAAAATTCCGAAACAGTGATTATGAATTATGACCACGATTTGCTACAACATTTTCCAATTTAAAACCAACAGTGTTATATTTCTTTCTCTTTATTTTCAGAGTTAGGCCTTTTAAACAAGATTGGAGTGAGTCAGACTATAAGATATGGTACTTACCTATTATTCCCAATTAAGAAAGAAGTTAACTGGACATTAATTAGCCTGTCATAAAAGTACTGAACATTACAGCCTTCTGCCCGATCCTCTTGCAGTAACACAATAAAAATTAAGAAGTCTGCTGATTCTGATTGCTTTAGTCATTGATACTACCATGCTGGAATCACCAGTGTTACTGGGAGTGTCTTTAGACAATGACTCAGGACAGTGGAATGAAACAGAAGCATGCTGCATCAACCTCATTGTGGGAAGAGGAGCCGTACTCTGATACATCAGTTGCTAAATCACGTGCTGCACACGTGCAGGGCATGCCACCATGCACAGACATGGCAGTATCTCTCTGGTGGGAGGGAGCCACCATTTGGTCTGCCCTGCCCTCTGCTGGGTGCTCTTACAGGTGCTACTGCCTCCAGCGCTTGAGACAATTCTGTGGGGTATTGATTCTGAAGAGATCACTGATGGCAGTGATTTCTAGCCTCAGCTTACAAAGATAGTAAGTGGTATAAATTCATGGTCAACTCTGTCTAGTCCCAAAGCCCATGTTCTTTCATCATCCCTCCGCGGGATGGGAGCGTCCGTCAGGTGATTATGGATATCCTCACTGCCAGCCTTCCTCTTGTCCACCTTTCACACCTACAGGCTGCTAAGTCACGCAGCTGCAAAGGTTAACATACTTAGCTCACCACTGCCTCCCAGAGGAAGGCAAAAATCCTTGGACAGACAACCCACACCACTGTTATTCTAGCTATTTCCTTTATGAAGAGTGGTGGAGTGCATAAAAAAAAATTAAAAAGAGAAAGAAAAGAAAAAAAAAAAGCCCAACACAGAAGATAAACTCTTCTTAAACACAAATGTATTCTTTCTTAATGAAGAGACAGAGCTGTACACATTTTTTCTCTAGCAAAGAAATGGGGCAATGGTATAATATTTGGGGAAATGACTCATTTCCACTAATAAAAGGATTTCATATAAACTGATGAAAACCTAAGAGATTTTTAAGAAACTTCTGCCATTACTTGGCTGTAAGATGGGAATATGATCCAATCCCTCTTTATGTTCCTTTGTGGGCTTCTCCGCTCCAGCCTCCCTCTAGTGGAGTGTACCCCAGGGTGGTGTCCACAACCCCTTCTCCTTTCTCACTGTTCATCTTGTTTCTAGAGAGCCTCGCCCAAGCCCATGCTTCAGACATCAGCTGTAAGATGTCTCCCACATGCGTTTCTCTAGCCCGAGCCCTGGAGCCCATAGATACCTCTCATGAATGTCCCACAGGTGCCTCAAACTCACACCTGTCTACATGAAATTCATCATCTCCTGCTCAGCCCCAGCCTGCCCACCTTCTGTGCACCCTCCCATGGCAGAAAGTTCAAGGTTCCTTCCTCATCTCACACTTCAGTGCAGGCCATTTCCCACGCCACAGCTCTCAACACTACCTTCACTGCCACTCCTGGCTCAAGGCCCTCGTCATCTCTCAACCTGACTGACTGCAATGACTGCTTGGAATTCCTGTGGCTGTCTTCCTCTAACCACCCTCTATACAATGTGCACCTCGAGGGCCTAGCTCCCCCATTTGCTGGATTTGGTGAGCACTTAATTCAAGTCATAAGGTGAATTCTGGAACAGGAAAGAAGCTGGAGAGGAAGGCAAGAACCTTGCAGGGCAATTTAAGGTGTTTGAGTAATTTCCTTAGTTCAGAATTATTTTTGTCTATAAAGGATAAAGACAGCTCTGCTTAGTATTCCAAAGAAAATATCACAGGCTCTGAAGGAGAACCCCCAAAGCAAGTCTCAGGGAGGTCAGGACTAACAGTACCATCACTGGAATCAGTTTCAAGCTTCCAAGGCCATGATTTTAAAGGGGAAACCACTCATCTGGGTGGATCAATCTGTGTGAAACTGAATTGTACATGAAAGGCATATGAAAATGGTCTGAGCTCCAGCTGCCATCCCGCATGCTCTGACCCTGCCATGACAGCATACACGCCACAGTCCTTCCCTGCTGATGGCACACGGGCAGCTGTGCCCAATCTCTTCCACCCTGTGCAGGGAGAGGCTGTTCTGCCTCTTTGTATAACCTGCCACTCTGAAGGGTAAAGGAAGGGGAAACAGAATTTTTCAAGCACTGTGTTGCACGCACCTCATGGGCCAGCTCACTCAGACTTTAGCCCCACCTGTGAGGTGGCCATTATTTGCCCATTTCACAGATGAGGGAACAGAGGTCCCGAGCAGTGAGAGGGCCCCGGGCTGCAATGATGAGAGGCCAGGTGTGGACTCCAGTCAGACAATGCACTATTCCCACTAGGCTGTGCTGCCTTTTGGAATTTAGGTTTTTTTTGTCTTCACTTGTTCACGTCACTTTTAGGAAAGAGATTTGGTTTCAGTCTTTTATTTCAGGCATGGAGAAGAAACAGGGGGTCCAGAGAGCAAGAGGATGCTAAGCCAGTCCTCTGCCCTTGGCAGCCAATGCTCATGAGAGCAGACATGTGGACCTGGACATCCCTGGAGGTCCCCAGCCTGCACAACTATGCTTACAATGACACTTCGGTGGGCCAGCATGGCTGTTCTGACTCCTGCCTGGCTGGCCTATGTCAGTGTGCCACGCTGTTCCTATGCAGCAACACTCACCTAGACCACCAGAACCAACTGGAGAAAAAGTGCAGGGTTGGAGCCAGAGCTTGGTTCTGCTGTTTTACTGGTTCTGTGACATTGGGTAGGGCTTTAGTTTTTGTGCATCATTTTCTTCAACTGCGTAATAGTGATAATTCCTACTTGAGTGGATTATCATAAAGATTCAACAGGACAACATATGCAAAAGGCTTGGGATAGAGAAGCCATTCATAAGTATCCATAATACTAGTAATAACTGAACACTAGAACATCCTAATAGTTATTACTGATGATTCTGTCTTACTGTTGAAAACAACCTATAGCTTTTATGTTATACTCATCAAAGTCACTCATGTATTCAACAAAGAATTCCCAAACACTGTTCTGGGCTCTAGGAATATGGTGAGGAAAACAAGACAAGATTCTGCTCTCACAGAGCTTGTGCTCTAGTGGGGATATGGGGGGATATCAAGTAGGGTCATGGGACACAGTATCTGGGAGCTGCTGCAGGTGGGATCACCGGGCCTCTCTGAGGGAAAAAAACACCTGAGACCTGTAAGACATGCCAGGAGTAGACAGAGAGAACTTGAAATTTCAGGTGGCATAAGTAGCAACACAAATGCCTCAGTCTGAGAGGCTCAAGGCTGGGGAAAAGACTGGATCCCATGCTTCCTCAACAGAGCTGTTTTCACGCTCCACTTCTTACCTTCTTGAGGGCTAGAAATCCAGCTCTTCCCTGATTAACTAGGGGATTCTGGGCAAGACCCTTTGCTGCCTTTTGCCAATGTTAAAATGAGATGCTAATGTTCCACCACCTCTTGGTGCAATTATTAAGAGTGTCATGGATAAAATGAGAATCAAAAAGTTCTGTCCACTGCAAACTGCTGCACACTTAAAATGCTGTCACTTGCCAGGCAGAGTCACTGGAGGCATGCTGTGTAGTAGCCACATTCCCCACGTCTTAGGCACAAGACAGTGTCACATCCTAGCAGCTCTAGATGACATCTGTTCCCACACACAGGTAGCATATTCCATTTGGCTTCTGTCACACCAGTGTCCAGATGAGCTGCACACAGACACTGCTGGACATGAGCTGGCAGGGGCTTGGCAGACCTATCAGCTTCCTTTTGAAACCCACCTAGAGATGATAAGCTAAGCAGCTGGAAACTCGAGGGCAGGTAACTAAAAGGAGGTGCTATCAGTAGTTAAGGTGTTACTCTTTTCGCTTTTCAGTCATTATCTTACTTTTTTTCACATTACCATAGCACTAGCAATTCAAACAATTAAAAAGCATCATAGTGGCATTTATAAAAGACCTATTTAGTCTAGACGACTATTTTACTGTTGTTGAAAAGACATCTATTATTAGTAAAATTCTTCCAAGGCAAAATGTATTCTCTAATTATGCTACTGCAAATTTAAAGCATATGAAAGGCACACTAAGAATGAGGAACTCAAATGGGAAAGTGTATATAAGATACACATTTATAATTTTTAAAACTCAGTATAAAAATTAGGGCAAGGGCATTGAGGATGAGTTTCTCAATGAAACAGTCTTATGAAAACCAGTTAAAAATAAATGATTAGGCAGAGAATAGCATTACCATTTGTATTTCTTCTGGGGATAACTCATCTTCACCTTTGCCATCTCCCCAGGTTCCCAATTCAGGTTGTGTTTCAGCCAAAATCTTTTCTGTTAAAAAAAAATTGAAAATAGAAGACCAAATATTCATTTTAGAATAGGCTGGCTTAGGATGTAATCATAACACAAACATGAGATGGAACAGAATCTTACAGTTTTGTCCATATATTTCATGATCTCTGGGCTAATATTCAGGAACTGCAGACATGATTCTTTCACAACATTTAGGCTGTAAATTGTCTTTGTGCAGGCACATGCATGTGTGTGTGTGGTGGGGAGGGGACCTACGCACGGTTTCAATATTGCACCAATGTCAGCAATGGCTGCAAATTAAATGGACATTCTTCAGAATGAGTCTTAAAGTATGTTTTACTTCAAGACACATAGTACACACCTCTCTACTTGTAAAGACTGTAAGACATATTTTTAATGTAAAAAATACATATGCATATACATGTATATATACACACACACACACATATATATATATATATACAGGAAGTGATATACCGTTCCCCAATCCTATTCCTCTCCCAGAAGTTACTGCTTTGATGTAGCGTCATAGATTTGATCTAAACATATTCACATACAAAGATAGGAGTCCCTGCCTACCTATGAAATTCAAGTAATACACAGTTTTGTGTGTATGGTTGCTTGCTTTTCACACAGATATCAATGGTAACATACTGTTTTAAAACTTGCTTTGTATGCTTTATTGATACATCTTGGTGATCGTCCAAGTAGATCTACCTTGTTCTTTTAAGTTGCTGCATGATATTCCATCGTGAGGATACACTAGTCTTCAGCCATAACTACACTGACAGACCTCAGTGGTTTCAGACTGTTCACTGGTGTAATGGTACTGTGTCCCAGTCTGTGCTTTGTGCACATGCTGGAGTGACTCTCTAGGACAGACACCTGGGCATGGAACTGCTGAATGGGAGCGTAGGGACATTTTAATCTGGAGAACTTTTTCATTATGATCAACAAAACATGATGCATCCTCCATGAAGCATGTCAATACCACAGGCCCCTAGAAAGGACTGCTGCTGCCCAGGATGACAGTAAGAGGCCTATGCAGTTCATCAATGGGGTGGGGTTGGGAGCAGAGGGGAGAGGGATGGCAGGGATGGATCCTTGGGGGAGACCTTAATGAAATCACTTTGTGTCTGTGTGTCTCAGTGGTGTCTCTGGGCTTATCAGTGAGCTTCCAAGTACTCAAAGGCAAATACTGCTTCTTTTTCCTTTTTTCCTCAATCTCAGTAAATTTCCTGTAGTCGACCTCAGCCCTATGAGATGGCGACAAGTCCAGATCTTTGAACAGGGGAAGAGAACTTAATGATAGCAACAGTGTAGAGAAAGCTGACTAGGCAGGCCATGCCTGAAAGTTATGGTTATTTATTAGAAATATATCTTTACAAAAAAAGTCTCCATGTCATCCACAACCTAGTGCATGCAGGCTTTTAGAAAAATGGCTGTTTTACCAGAAGTGTCATTATAGAAAACATGTTTGTAAAAGGTTGGCTAAAAGTATCTTTAGAAATGATCTGGTATTTTCCTGAGATGACATTCTTTGGGTAGGAACATTTGTACTTTCATCTACCCCCCACCCCCACCTTACGAACTGTCTCCTACTTGTCCTCATTATGGTATCCATTTCAAGCTTTTACTGTTGTTGATTTCTTTTTTAAGGATAAAAACACCAAAATTAGAAACAGAAACCCTGTTCATATCTGAACCAAGCATAAATTAACTCTGAGCTAGAATGGGAAAGTTCTCTTAGCAGAACTCACACTCTACAGCATGCTCATTTGTGGTCATCAGAAGCCTTCTTGACAGGCTGCCCTAAGGATCAGCTTGAAGCCCAGCATCCACCAAGCCAGTCCTCTGCGCAGGCCACCCGTGCACCCTGGTGCCACAGAGGCAAGTCCAGACTCCCTAGTCTGGCATTCAAGGCCCCACCCACCCTTCCAAGCTTACTCCCACCTCTCCTCCCACTGATGGGCTTCACTGATCCCCAGGGGTCTTCTTTACTGACTACATTCCACCCAAGCTCCAGGCTTTCTGGCCTCTGAGCATTTGCTCATGCTGCTGCCTCTGTCTAGAACTTTCTAAGCTTTCATTTTTTTTTTTTTCAGGTCCAGACTCACTTCTTTTTTTTTTTTTGAGATGGAATTCTGCTCTTGTTGCCCAGGCTGGAGTGCAATGGCACGATCTTGGCTCACTGCAACTTCCACCTCTTGGGTTCAAGTGATTCTCCTGCCTCAGCCTCCCGAGTAGCTGGGATTACAGGCATGTGCCATCACACCCAGCTAATTTTGTATTTTCAGTAGAGATGGGGTTTCTCCATGTTGGTCAGGCTGGTCTTGAATTCCGACCTCAGGTAATCCACCCACCTTGGCCTCCCAAAGTGCTGGGATTACACACGTGAACCACCACGCCTGGCCCAGACTCACTTCTTAGTGCCGCCTCCTCTTGAAGTCTCCCTGGCCCTCTGCCCTCTCTTGAGGTACTACTTACTTTCTCCCAGGGGCTAGAGTATTATCTTTCCCATCAACTGTGAGCTCCTTGAGGGCAGGAATCACATCCCTGAAACTTTCTGAGCTCCATTGTGACACCCAAAGGAAATACTCATTGGAGCTGTCCAGATTTTGGTTTTCAGATTAGAGATGCTCAACCAGTAAGTATAATGCAAATATGCAAAAATTTGAAAAAACTCCAAATCCAAAACACTTCTGGTCCCAAGCATCTAAGAGATACTCAACCTGTAATTTTTTTGACATGTCCAGGACTGTGCCTAGCATCTGGAAGACGAGTTAATAAGAACTGCCATGAGACTATGGAGAAGGATGCCACAGGGGACTCCCAGGTCTCTCCTGGCTCCAGCATGCCATCACCCTGTGATTCACGCAAAGAATCCTGTTCCACTCTGTCTCTCGGATACAGCAAACTATGCAGGCATCCGTATGTGGGGGTGCCAGCCAGACACACAGATCGCAGACATCCATGACCACATTGTATATGTGCCCCCACATTTTCGGACTTCATGGAGACCCTGTATTTCTTCTGCATCTCCTGTGCATCAGGAACTGTTCTAAGCCATGGGCCGTCTAGTATCTGTGGTGACAGGCAGCACATCAATACAGATTTGCATTTTGTCCTGTTGGTTTGACTGGCTGTGAAAGGCTGCTGAGGTTGCACACTCTACCTGGGCGCAGGCCTGTAAGCTCAGAGCTGACATGCAGGGCACGGCTGCCAGGGAGGCAATGCTGCCTCTCCTGAGGCTGGCACACAGGGCTCCTGAGGCAGACAGATCCCGGCCTCACCCCTCTATAGCAGGCCCCTTCTCCTGCACCCCGCCAGTTCCCAGGTGACTGGGTAAAAGCACCTCCTGCCTCCGTGGCAGTCACGAAGATCAACTGTGACAGACACAAAGGCTGCCACCTCCTGCTTCCTTTGCTTTATGCAAATACAAACACCAAAACATGTCTGAGACTGTGCTACTTCGTTCCTGTGGTATACTCTTGCCAACATGTCACAAGGAAGAAATGCAAGGCAAGATATTCATCTCAATTCGTACCTGGATGTTCTTCAGTGGCAGGGTTTTCTTCAGAGTCTTTTGAAGGGCTCTGTGAAACTTTCTCAGAAGATGTGGATTCTCTTGTCTTTGTATTTGGTTCTGGTTCCAGCTTAGATCTAAAAATACATAATTAGCAGTCAGGTATTTTATTTCCATAACAGGATTCCTTTTTGACAACAGGAGTCACATGTGACCCTGCAATTTTGTCCTGTGTCCCTGTACTGGGGAGCAGTCACTGCCTCTGGGCCCAGTGGCTATCTGGATACACCTCCACTGGGGTACTTAACACTGCCATTGTTGCCTGCAGGGTAGAGATTGTGCACGCCCTCTGCATTTGCAGCCATGGCACAGTGACCAGCATGCAGGGGCAGGCTACAGTCGGTATGTGCTGAATATGCTCCATAGACTGACACCGCACTCAACAAACCCAGGAAGCTGGATTGATGCTCACCCAGTAGTAGACGCTAATGCAAAAAGATTGCTGAATATGTTATTAATTATAATATATAATACATATTATACATATATTCATATGTATATATACCCCCACACATATATACCCCAACATATGTATACCCACATATATACACACACCACACACATATATATACCACCACACACATACCCACACATGTATACACACAATATACCACATATATATACCCCCCACACATATATACCCCCTACATACATATCCTCTATATACTTACATGCATGTATATCCCCCACATATACATACATACCACATACACATATTCATATATAATCACCCACATACACACACATATATACACACACCATGTATACACACCCACATACATATACTATATATACCCCCCACTCACATACATACCCCCTACACACACATACACACTATATGTACACATATGCATATATACCCCCCACATATACCCTTCCACACATACACCTACACACACATATGCATATGCACACATACAGACTGATATATACTCCCACATGTACACACACATATACCCCCACATACACATACACATACACATGCATATATACCCCCTACCCATATATATACACACACACATACCCCCCAACATATATACTTATACACACACATAAATACCTATACCCACACATGTACATGTTCTAAGTCACATCTTAATATAAGTGAACTCTGAAAGCACAAGTCCTTAAATACCCACTCGAAGGCACAGACTTGCTTCAGGACTGAATCCTCGGCACTTGGCATTCCCCTGCTTCTTCCCCACAGGCTCTTCCCAGGGCATCATCTTCCTTCCCACCTACAGGGCTTGGCTCAGTTTCACCTACTCAGAGAGGCCACCTCTGACTCTTCTATCAGGGAAAGGCCGCCTCCCACTCCTCTGCATCTGTTTTCTCCATAGCAGTTATCACAGTCTATAATCCCCCTGTTTATCTATCTGTTGGTTGTCAGCCTTGCTCCTAGATCCCAGATTCTGGATTAGTGCCTGGTATTCAGTTTCATAAATATATGTTGAATGAATGAATGCATTATAAATACAAGTAAATGATTAATAAGAGAAAAAATTCTGGTTATAAAACAACGGGCTTTGTAATAGCTTTGCTAGAATCTACATAAACACTATAAAATTATAGTCAGTGCTAAAAAGATCTAGGATAAATTCCATATTGTTACGCAGAGAGACTATAATTAAAGGAACAATGTAAATGCATATTAGGGTGATATTACTAATGCCAACTAACATTTGTTAATGGCTTATATAGCGGACATTTTTTCTAAGCAATATATATGGATAAATTTATTTAATTTCGAATATCCCCATTAGGTAGGTACTAGTATTAACAACCTTTTAACAAAGGAGGAAACTGAGGCGTAGAGAAGTTAGGAAACTTGCCCAGGTTACAGTAAGCAAATGGCTGGGCTGGGACATGACCTCAGGAAACCTAGCTCTGAAGCCCACGCTTACAACAACTGCTCCACGTGGGGTATATTCTACCCATCCCGGGCTGTGGTAAAGGACTTCTGTGGTCAAATCAGTCTGAGAAAGTTGAGTCAAAGCTAGACAGGTGTTTCACTATGTAAGTTTTCAGAGCCTTTAATATGCTCAAATACATTCTGAATTTCCAAAAGGACGGTTTTGCAAATAACCTGATTGCAGAGACTCTCTTCATAGAGTTTTTTGAGAGTAGTTTTCAAAAAAGATGATTTAGGAAATGCTCCTCTACAAAATTTAACAGAAAAATTTTTCAAAAGTAACTGTGTTATCAATCTGTTCAATTGTTCAGGTTACTACAGCTGAGTCATAAAACTTAGTGCCTTGAAACAGTGAGATTTATTACTGATCAGTGTTTCTAGGGTCAGGAATTTGGGAACACCTTGGCTGGGGGGTTCTGGCTCTGCATGTCTCAGGAGGGTGCAGTTAGAAGGCAACTAGGGCTGCAGTCATCTGAAGGGTTGACCAGGGCTGGAGGGTTCACTTCCAAGGAGGTCACACACATGGCTAGCAAGTTGGTGCTTGATGGGAGCCTCATTTCTTCTTCATGGAGCTGCATGAGTGTGTTACTGGTGCATGGCAGCTGGCTGCCTGCAGGGCTGGCAGTCTCAAAGACTTTGGTGGAAGCTTCAATGCCTTTCATGACCTTGCCTTAGAAGTCAGAAATCATGATCCTAGCCATATTCTACTGCCCAACACATTTGCGATGGTCCACTAGGGTTCAAGGGGAAGAAACTGAGACCCCAATTTGCTTTCTCAACGGAGCAGTAATAACATCACTTTTTAAGAAGAGCATGTGGTATGGGATATATTTGGGGGCAGTTTTCTTTGGAAAATACAATCTGCTGTTCTAAGTATCAAAATATGCACAAAGATAAAGTTATAAGGATATTCACCACAGCACTGCTTATAACAACAATAACAAAATGACTTATATGTTCATCATAATGTACCTCATTTACAGTTGGAAGATACAATGAAAGAGAAGATTCTACTTGCAATAGCCAAAACAAAACAAAAGATAGAAAACTAACAATATCAACAAAAACTTTAGAATAAACTTAAGCCCAAAGCCCATATGTAAAAAACCAAAAAAGATTTCTGAAAGACACAAAGGAAAGAAAGGACACATCATTCTTGATAGAAAAAGAAATATAAAGATGTTAGTTCTCCCTAAGTTAATTTATAAGTGTAATGTGATCTCAATTAAAAAAAAGATCACCAGGTCCCACCCTAAAGCTGGACAAATCAACTATGAAATTCATCTGGAAATAAGCAAGAATGGTCAGAAAAAGTGTAAACAAATATTGAACTCTAGGTAACGATATGTATACGAAAGTATTTAAGGGGAAGGGCACTGTTAGAAGTTTACTCTGAAATCTATTTTAAAAAGAGGCTAAATGAATATAGAATGATAGGCAGGTAAAAGAAGCATGTATAGTAAAATGTAAATGCTCAAATCTAGGGTACAGGTATAGGGGTGTTCACTGCAAAATTCAATTCTGCCATATGTTTGAAAAGATTTATAATGAAAATATCATGGAGATTAGGAAGGGGAGGGAATAATAGCCAAGAAAACCCTAAAAAACCAAGTATGGTATTAGGGCATGAAAAGATTGACAGACCAATGAATAGGATATAAAATTCAAAACCGGACTCAATTGCATATGTGTATTTAATATATGATATGGTTTAATAAGTTGCACTGGGATAACTGGTAGTTATATGAAAGAAAAAATGTTTTCCCTTTCCCTACACTGTACACCAAGGTAAATTCCAAATGCATCAGAGATATACACATAAAAAAATGAACCACACATGTGAAAAAAAAAAAGGGTGAACCAGGTGTGGTGGCTCACCCCTGTAATGTCAGCACTTTGGGAGGCCAAGGAGGGTGGATCACTTGAGGTCTGAGGCCACCCTGGCCAATATGGTGAAAGCCTGTCTCTACTAAAAATACAAAAATTAGCCAGGTGTGGTGGCACACACCTGTAGTCCCAGCTACTCAGCAGGCTGAGGTGGGAGAATTGCTTATACCTGGGAGGTGGAGGTTTGCAATGAGCCGAGATCACCCACTGCACTCCAGCCTGGGCGACAGAGGGAGAGTCCATCTCAAAACAAAACAAAACAAAACAAAGCACCATGAGTGGTGGGGGATGTTGATGGTGGCGAAGGCTATTAGTGTACTGGCAGGTGGGGGGACAGTGAAGGGGGTATATGGGAACTCTTGGTACTTTTGCTCAATTTTGCTATGAACTTAAAACTGCTCTAAAATAACAAGTATATTAAAAAACAAACAAACAAACCCACCATAGGTAAAGTAAAAAGAGAAAAAGACCAACAGCTGTATAGTAAACTAGGCAAGAAAGTTCACACAAATGTAAATGGCTTTTAAACACATGAAAAATGCTCAATCTTCCTCATAAGATGATGCGTATCAACAACTACACTGTGTCATTATTTCTTGCCTACTGGGACTGGTGAAAACACCCAAATGTGAAGACATACTGGGTGGGTCAGGCTGTGAAGTAGGGCACTTCTGTATATTGATGGTGAGCGTGCCAAACAGTATGACTCCTATGGAGGGGACCTTGGTAATATCCTGCAAATTAACATGTATTTAATCTCTAATCCAGCAATCCCACTTACAGGACTCTATCCCAAAGATATAATGATAATATGAAAAGGTTATTGATTATAGCAACTTTGTAATTCAATTTTAATATAGCGAAGGCCTAGGAAAAATCCACATGCCCATCAACATGGAACTGGTGGAAGACACTCTGCAGTACTATGGAGCTGTAAAACAGAATGTATACCTTTATATAGTGCTCTAGAGCAATCAAATAAGATGGGAAAAAGCATGTACAGAAGGGATCTTCCTTAATCTGATAAACATGTACAAAATCTACAGTGAGCATCATGCTTTATGATAAAAGCATAAGTGTTTTCCCTAGGATGAGGAACAAGGTAAGGACCTGGTAGATGTGAACAACAGAGGAAGATAAAACAATTACAAAATCATTTTATGAGGCCAGTATTACCCAGATTCAGAAACCTATGAAGATATTACAAGAAAATTAGATACATATATTCATGAACATAAAAGCATCCTTAATACAAGCAAACTGATTTTAGCAATATATAAAGACAATAATGTATCATGACCAAATGGGGTTTAACCCAGGAATACAAAGTTGGCTTAACATTTGAAAATCGATCAATGTAATACATCCCCTTAACAAAAAAAGAAAAAAGCCTACATGATCATTGCATTAGATGTAGAAAAAGCATTTGAAAAAGTCAAGATACCCTGATAATAAAAACTTTCAGCAAACTAGGAAAATAAGGTATGCAATAAAGGGATGATTCAGCATGTATGTGGTGTTCAAATTCTGCACATTCCAAGGAAAAAACTGGCCCTTGCTTGGCTCCTGGGAGATAACCTCTAAGCTCCTAGAATATCTTGTCTGATGACAGTATCTTTGCATAGCTGGGGACATTCCAGATAGTTTATGCTAACAGTGTGATTTATGACTGGGGGCCTGGGCCACTGTATCAGTGCACAGCAGACACACTTGATGGCAATTGAAGAAATGAGGGCTGCCATGTGGAGGTTGCTTGGTGGGAGGACGGCTAAGTGAAGGTGCTATATAAACTACATTCTTTTTACAAGCAGTAGTGGTTCTCCTGTGCAGCCCACTGCCACTGGACTGCTCTATAAATAAGTTCCCCCAAACAAACTCCGTTCTGTTTGTTGGCTTGGGGTCTCTTCTTCAGCCTCTCTGAACCAAGTGCCATCCCCACTGAAGTTAACAGGGGTCTGACATGACAATCAGTTTGACCTCTGCAGGGGCTGGCAACTGAGTTAACTATGGCCTGCTATGCTAGCACTTCACATCTACATCACTGACCCCCAGTGAAAACCCTGAACACTAAGGCTCAGGTGAGCTTCCCTGACTGACAATACATGGTGACACAGGTATTGGGAGTCACATATTGGGAGAATTAAGTGCATCTACACTATTCCACTGGGAGAGGACAGCTAGAAGCTTGTACCTGGTCTCTCCTAACTTTGTCCTACGCTTCCTTTAGCTTTGGTGATTTTAATCTGTATTCTTTCACTATAATATACTGTAACTGTGAGTATAATAACGTTTCTGAGTTCTGTGAATTCTTGTAGGAAATCCCTCAATAAGAAAGGAAATTTCCTTAACCTGATAAAGAACAGCTACATAATACCTACTTCTGTGATATACACATAAAAAAATGAACCACAAATGTGAAAAAAAAAAAAAAAAAAAAAAACACCAAACAAACATGGGTGCACTGGGTATAATCATGCCTGTAATCCCATAACAGCTACATAATACCTACTTCTGTGATATACACATAAAAAAATGAACCACAAATGTGGAAAAAAAAGAAAAAAAAAAAAACACCAAACAAACATGGGTGCACTGTGTGTAATTATGCCTGTAATCCCAACACTTCATATTTAATGATGAAGCATTATCATTTAATTATGAATATTATTAAATATTCATATTTAATGATGAAGCATTAAATCCTTGTCCCTTAATCAAGAGCAAGGAAAAGATGTCCATCCTGAACACTTCTATTCAATATGGTACCAGAGGTCCAGGCCCTAGCCAGTGCAATAAAACAAGAAAGGAACAAGAAATAAAAGGCATAAAGATTAAAAAGCAAAACTACTGTTATTCACATATGGTATGATTATGTATGTAGAAAATTGATAGAATTTACAAAAAAAGGCCGAGTGCGGTGGCTCACGCCTGTAATCCAGCACTTTAGGAGGCTGAGGCAGGTGGATCACCTGAGGTGAGGTCAGGAGATCAAGAACAACCTGGCCAACGAGGTAAAATCTCGTCTCTACTAAAATACAAAAATTATCTGGGCATGGTGGTGGGTGCCTGTAATCCCAGCTACTCAGGAGGCTGAGGCAGGAGAATTGCTTGAACCCAGGAGGCAGAGGTTGCAGTGAGCCAAGATGGAGCCACTGCACTCCAGCCTGGGCAACAAGAACGAAACTCTGTCTCAACAACAACAACAACAACAACAACAGGAATTTACAAAAAAAAGCTACTAGAACTACATGTGAATTACTCACAGTTGTAGACAGATCAATATACAAAAATTAATTGTATTTCTATATCCTAGCAATGAGAAACTGGAAAATAACATTAACAAAATGGTATCATTTACAATAGAATAAAAAAATCCAGGAATAAATCTAACAAAAGATGAGCAAGATGTCTACATTGAAAATAACAAAATATTGCTGAGAAAAAGAAATTTAAAAATAAAGTCAAAGACAGAAATAAATGCAAAGATATACTATGTTTGTGGATAGATGTTAAGATGCCCATTCTTCCCAGACTGATCTATAGTTTCAACATAATCCCTATAAACATCCTGGCAGATTTTCTGAAGAAATTGAAAAGGTGATTCTAAAGTTGATATGAAAATACACAAAAATCTAAAATAGCAAAAAAAGTACTGAAAAATTAGAAATCTGAAGGATTTACAACTAGCTGATTCCAAGACTTATGATAAAACCACAGTAATCAAGACAGTGTGGCAGTAGAATAAGGACAATCAGACCAATGATACTGAATAGAGTCCAGAAGCAGACATATACATGTTTTGGTCAACTGACTTTTGATGATGATGCCAGGTCAATTCAGTGAGAAAAAGAAAGTGTTTAAACAAACATCGATAAAATAAATAGATATTTATATACAATAAAATAAACCTCAACCCCAGATATTTATATAGAATAAAATAAACCTCAACCCCATCTCATTCTATCAAAAAGTTGGTCTGAGACAGATGATAGACCTAAATAAACATACCACCCAGAATCATAAAGCTTCTAGAAGAAAACATAAAAGAATGTCTTTGTGACCTTGGGGTAGACAAACTAAAAATTAATAAAAATCAACTTCCTCAAAATTAAACATTTCTGCTCACCAAAAGACACCATTAAGAAAATAAATAAACCATAGAATAGGAACAAATATTTGCAGCATGTATCTAAGGACGTGTATGTATGCAGAATATACGAAGAACTCCTATACAAATCAACAGCCAAACAATCCTCCAATACAGAAATGAGTAAAAAACTTCAACAGATACTTCACAGGAAGAAAATGAATGGCCAATCAACACATGAAAAGGTGATTAACAGTATTAGTCAGTGAGGAAATGCAAACTAAACCCACAATGAAATACCACTCCACATCCAGTAGAATGGCTAGAAAAAATGGCCAACGCCAATCCTGCCATGTGGAGGAAGTGTAACTTTCACACGCTGCTGGACAGTGTGTCAAATGGTGCTATCACTTTGGAAAACTTAAGACAGTTTCTTACTAAGTCTCTACTATGACAACCCACTTATAGGTTGTTTACCCAAAAGAAATGAAAAGATAGGTCCACACAAAGGCCTATAAAAGAATATTTACAGCAGCCTTCTCCATTATAGCCAAAAAAATGGGAACACTTAAATGTCCACCAACAGGATGGATAAGCCAGTGGAGGTACTTTGATGCAATGCAACACCGTTCAGCAATGAAGAAGAACACAGCAAGGGTAAGTCTCAAAAAAATGTGGTAAGCAAAGGAAACAAAGCCAGTTAAAAACATAACTTAAAAGAGAAACTTATTTAAAGATAAAGTGAGGATTTGCTCCATGTTTGACACTAGGTATATACATATGCTTATTAAATTTAGCATCTGTGACTTAATATTTTACCTCAAATACTCGTTTGTGGGATGCAGGAATTGAGCAACCTGACACATGAGCAAATTTTTAAACTAGCTTGACAAGATACTCATCTGCCAGAATTTTCAGATTTTTTTCCAGTTACTAAACGACAAATAACAATTTTTCTTAGCCTGTTTTCCCACCTATAAAATGGGGCTCTGACTATCTTTCTTGTTAGAGTTACTGGTTTATACGTAAGTGCTTACTCAGCACAGTCTACATCACATAATAAGAGCTCAAAAATTAACTATTACTACAACGATTACACTATTGCTGCTGCTGCTATTATTACTGTGAAATAACAAAAGGCAGAATGGTTTAATAAGACAATTTTTTTGTGAAGTCTTAAAGCAATATACATTTTTTTCCTCTGACAAGATGCAGACCAATGGAGGAACAGAAGAAAATTGCTGAAACAACCCATAAATAATGCAAATAATTCAGAGAAAAGAGTACACTGGTACAATCTGCACAAGGGACTCGGCAGGGTCTTCAGTGCTGGCCCAACTAGCTACTGATCTTCTGGCTGTCACTATGGAGGGGGAAGAAGCCTTGACAGAGCAGCAGGGGAGTGGTCTGGGGTGGTGACCAAAGGCTACCCGAGTGGTGGGGGGCTTTCTCCTTGGTCACATTGCACAGTAGACTGACCTGATGCCCTCCAAGGCTGTCCTGGCTGTCAGATTACTCCAGCAATTCCACAAATCCCATGACAGTCTAGAGATGAGTCCTTAAACCACTGGTTGACTGGCTGCCTTGAAAAAGACACATTTACAATGGGATTTGGAGAAAACAAAGGGCTTAAATTCTAGAATGCCACTATTTTTAATGTGGTCTTGGATGGGTTTTATTTTATCCTTTTTTTTTTTTTTTTTGACAGAGTCTCACTCCATCACCCAGGCTGGAGTGCAGTGGCACGTTCTCAACTCACCACAACCTCTACCTTCCAGGCTCAAACGATTCTTGTGCCTCAGCCTCCCAAGTAGCTGGAATTACAGGTGTGCACCACTATACCCAGCTAATTTTTGTATTTTTAGTGGAGACGGTGTTTCACCATGTTGACCAGGCTGGTCTCAAACTCCTGATCTTACGTGATCCACCTGCCTTGGCCTCCCAAAGTACTGGGATTATAGGCATGAGCCACCACACCCAGCCAATTTTATTCTCTTTGTCTAAGTTTTCTTCATCTGCAAAATGGAGAAAATACCACCTTTCTCAAAGAGTTATTTCGAAGATTAAATGAGATCACTCATGAGAAAGTGCCTGGCATGAAGCCTGGCACACAGTAGGTGCTCCTCTGGTTTACCACCTAACCTCTAGGCCTTGGTTTTCTTAACTGTAAAATGGCTTTCAGTATCTTTCATTCCAACCCAACACCCCAGGGTTCATTCTGGCTTTATCCCTTTCATTCTTCTGAGTGAGAAACCTGGCTTCCAATATCCTTCCAACAATATCTACTACTAAAGTTGTTGCAAATGCTAAAAAAGTAGTAGACCACACTAAAAAAGTAGTAGACCAAAAAAAAGTACTTTATGAAAAATATTATTACATTACTTCCATTTCTCCCTTGGACCCCATTTTTTTTTTTTTTTTTTAAGATAAGGTCGCACTCTGTTGCCCAGGCTAGAGTGTAGTGTTGTGATCATAGCTCACTGCAGTCTTGAACTCTTGGGCTTAGGTGATCCTCCCACCTCTGCCTCCTGAGAAGCTGGGACTATAGGTGCATGTCACCACATGCACCTAATTTTTAAATTTTTTTAAAGCTAATTTTTAAATTTTTTGTAGAGACGGGGTCTCACTCTGTTGCCCAGGTTGATCTTAAACTCCTGGCCTCAAGCAATCCTCCCACCTTGGCCTCCCAAAGTGCTGGGATTATAGGTGTGAGCCACTGTGTGCAGCCCCCCACTCTATTTTGACCGGTTATCTCAATAATATCCTTTATAACAAGAGCATCACACATTGCTCCTAACTAGTACTTCTCTTCAGTCTCCTTTGTTTGGAACAGCTCTTCGGTCTCCTTGAGTTTCACGACCTCAGCACACAACCATGTGTCACTTATTCTGTAAGGATCTCTGAATTTGAGTTTGGATTCAAGTCTTGCTTCTTTGGCAGAAATCACAAAAGTGATGCTTTCTTCTCGCTGCATCCTATTAGGTTGTGTGTTTTACTTTGCCCACTTGATGAAGGTGGTGACTGCCAGGTTTCCCCACTGTCAAGTTATTCTCTTGCTGTCAAGTTATTCTCTTCCGCTTTGTAATTAGTAAGTACTAGGGGGAGGAGTGCTTTGACACTATGTATCAATTTCAATCTTTCAATTTATTCATTTACTTACTCCTATTTAGATGGATTCATAATGTCCTATCTCATTGAACGGGTTATAAGGTGCTACTGTCATTTATTTTTATGCTTAAGTTATCTCTAATTTGGCCAGTAGACGCCGCTTCAAATTGATGGCTGTGTCCTTTAGACACATCCTAACATTCTGAGCCCTTCCTTGTTCCAGGTTTATTTTATATGTTCCCTGCTCCAGTTTAAGAATCAGCCATTTCTCTAAGAGGCCTGGCTCCCTGAAGGTGAAATTGGTATTTAGAAGACAAGATCTGAGTGCTAACTATGCTTATTGCTATTACAGTGTCACTGTTTCCAGGCCTTCTCAGTGGCCAGAGCAAGAAAATACATGCATGCATTTTCATACACGTGTATAAATGTGTATATATACACACATTTACAACCACAGGTACTTCTGTATTGATCTTTGGAAATTGAAAACTGTGAATTCATGCCAGTATCTTTCATTTCCACCCAAGACCACAGACAGGGCTTTTCCCCTTTCACTTCTCCTATAGTGAGAAACCTAGCTTTCAATATCCTCCTTTATTTAGAGACAGTGTCTCACTCTGTTGCTCAGGTTGGAGTGCAGTGGCTCAATATCAGCTCACTGCCACCTGTGCCTCCTGAGTCAAGTGATTCTGGTGCCTCAGTCTCCCAACTGGCTGGGACTACAGGTCATGCTAATTTTTCTTTTAGTAGAGATGGGGTTTTACCATATTGCCCAGTCTGGTCCCGAACCCTGGCCTCAAGCAATCCAACTGCCTCGGCCTCCCAAAATGCTGGGATTACAGGCGTGAGCCACCACACCCAGCCACCTCCTTTATTTATTATTTCATCTATTCTCCTAAATGTAACCAACCACCTCTAATACCCCCCTCCATTCCTCTCCAGCACTGATCAGTCCCTCTCCTGACTTAGGCTATAACTGCCCATGCTAAGCCACCTTCTCCTCCCTGCTTGCGTCAGGCACCCTGCCCTGGAAAACTGCTGCTCCCCACCACTGCAGACGCCCACCTTACCGTTGCCTCACTGCATGGCTTCAGGACTGACTTCTTCAAGAAGTCAAAAGGCTTCACTGACTTTTAAATAAAGGACTCCTTTAATGTCTGTCATCCTTTGTGTCCAGAGGATGCTAATGTACGAGTTTCCAATTTAAAATGAATCAAAGACTTCAGTGCAGCAGACTCAAAGTTGAGTGCCTTTCTTTTTTTAAGTGATAAAAACATATTCTAATTATATACAATGTCTACTAAAGTCCTCAGGGAAATTACACATTAACTAGTTGAAGCCAATTTGGGGAAAGAAAGGAATTTTAAAAGCCATCAGAAAGATCGGTTTATGCCCCACAATTTATTTAAACTGATTTCTCTAACTGAAGGCTGAACATTTCAGAACTGCAATCAAACAGTGTCTACCTGGCCAGCATCTGTTTCCAGGTCCCTTATTTGAAAACCCTCAGGTTTCTATTTAAAATTTAAAAGAACACAAAGAGAGAGAAGAAAGGAAGAGAGACAGATTTTCAGTTTTGAGACAAGAAAATATGTGGGAGGTTTTGCAAACCTTAAATACAGCCTGCTACAGTCATCAGACAAAAGTAATTGTTTCAGATTTCAGTGTGGCTCTTATACAGCTGTACCTTGTTTCAGTATGCCTTGCTTTATTACACTCTGCAGATACTGCATTTTTCATTTGTTTTTACAAATGGAGGGTTTGTGGCAACACTGCATGGAGCAAATCTATTGACGCCATGTTTCCAACAACATGTACTCACTTTGTGTCTCTGTGTCACATTTTGGTAATTCTCAAAATACTTCAAACTTTTTCATTATTATTATATTTCTATGATCTGTGATCAGTAATCTCTGATGTGACTTTTGTAACTGTTTTTGGAGTGCCCAAAGCCCGTTCACATAAGATGGCATACTTCTTAAGTGTTGTATGTGCTCTGAGTGCTTCCTGGCCCAGTTTTTCCCAACTCTCTCCCTCTCCTCAGGCCTTCCTATTCCTGGAGACATAATCCAGGCCAATGGATAAGCCAGCAACGGCCTCTAAGTGTTCAAGTGAAAGAAGAGTTGCATGTCACTCACTTGAAGTCAAAAGCTAGAAATTATGAATCTTAGGAAGAAGATGGGTCAAAAGCCGAGATAGGCTAAAAGTTAGACCTCTTGTGCCAGTCAGTCAGTCAAGCTGTGAATGCAAAGGAAAAGTTACTAAAGGAAATTAAAGCGCTACTCCAGTGAATATCCAAATGATAAGAAAGCAAAACAGCCTTATTGCTGATGGGAGAAAGTGTGAGTGGTCTGGAGAGATCAAATCAGTCACAACATTCCCTTAAGCCAAAGTCTAATTCAGCGCAAGGCCCTAACTAACTCTCTTTGATTCTGTGAAGGCTAAGAAAGGTGAGGAAGCTGCATAAGAAAAGTTGGAAGCTAGCAGAGGTTGGTTCGTGACATTTAAAAAAAGTCAATTCCATAATGTAAAAGTGCAAGGTAAAATAGCAAGTGCTGACACAGAAGCCGCAATAAGTTATCCAGAAGATCTAACTAAGATAATTGATCAAAGTGGCTATACTAAACAACAGATTTTAAATTTACATAAAACAGCCTTCTCTTGGAGGTAGATCCCATTTAGGCCTTCCATAGCTACAGAGGAGAAGTCAATGGCTGGCTTCAATGCTTCAAAGAATAGGCTGACTTGCTTGTTAAGGGTTAATGCAGCAGATGATTTTAAGCTGAAGCCAATGCTCATTTACCATTCCAAAAATCTTGGGCATGGTGGCACATGCCTGTAGTGCCAGCTACTGGAGAGGCTAAGGTGGGTGGACTGCTTGAGCCCAGGAGTTCAAGGCTGCAGTAAGCCATGACTGCCACTGCACTCCAGCCTGGGTGGCAGAGTGAGACCCCCAACTCAAAATAAACAAAAAAACCTCACATTTCACAAGGCTACAGAGTGATTCCTCTGGCAGATCTGGGTAAATTGAAAACCTTCTGAAAAGGATTCACCATCTTACACGCCATTAAGAACATTTGTGATTCATGGGGGGAGGTCAAAATACCAACTTTAACAGGAGTTTGGAAGAAGTGGGTTCCAACACTCATGAATAATTTTGAGGGGTTCAAGACTTCAACAGAGGAAGTCACTGCAGATGTGGTGGAAACAGCCAGAGAACTAAGATTGGAAGTGGAGCCTAAAGATAGGGCTGAACTGCTGCAATCTCACGATCACACTTGAATGGATGAGGAGCTGCTTATTATGGATGAACCAAGAAAGTGGTTTCTTGAGATGGAATCTGCTCTTGGTGAAGAGACTGTGAACACTGTTGAAATAACAAGGAAGGGCTTAGAATATTGCATAAACTTGGTTGACAAAGCGGCAACAGGGTTTGAGAGGACTGACCCCAATGTTGAAAGAAGTTCTGCTATGGGTAAACAGCACTGCACACAATAGAGAAATCTTTCGTGAAAGGAAGAATCAGTTGATGCAGCAAACTTCATTGTTGTCTTATTTTAAAAACTGCTACAACCACCCCAACCTTCAGCAATCCCCACCCTACATCAGTTAGTAGACATCAACACTGAGGCAAGGCCTTCTACCAGCAAAAAGATTACAACTCACCTAAGGCTCAGACAAACATTAGCATTTTCAGCAATAAAGTATGTTCTGATTAAGGTATGCACATGACTCTTTTAGACATAATGCTATTGCACACTTTATAGTATAAACAAAGCTTTTATATGCACTGGGAAACCAAAATGTTTTTGTGACTTGTTTTATTGTGATATTCACTTTGTTGCTGTCTGGAACCACACCTGTGATATCTCCAAGGTATGCCTGTACTTCTTTTATGCCTCCAACAAAGGCTCTGGGTAGAAAGAAGATCCTTTGATATATAATATCATGGTACTATAATTTTAAAACTAGCTTTCAGACAAACGTATCCACTCAGGCACAGGTACCGTGAACCCCAAAAGCAGGAGATGTTTCACACTACCTCAATGAAGCCACCTTCACCACTACTTAGTCACTCACTCAATTTACTGGGCATATACTACATACTAGGTGACTTTCTAACCCAGCGCTACTCCAAGTGTGGTCCATGGAACAGAACCAGACCATGGACTGTCTGTTACTGGTCTGCTACAAGGTAAGTACAAAAGTGAAGAGTAAGCATCTAGAAACATTTATAGCAATCTGACATTGCCATTTAATCAGTGGTCTCATTTCGCTGGACAGAGCATAGACAAGCTCAGGAGTTATCAGACTGCTGTGGTGAGTTACTGTGGCTGTGGTCCAGGCATCCCGGACCTTGAATGCCATGCTGTTTAGCCTTTGTAAGACATGGAAGCAAGGGAGTGATAAAATCACACGTACATTTTAGTCAGATGCCTTGTGCCTAAAGGCGAGGAAAGGACAAGACGGAGGGCGTTGAATGAACTACACTGTGAAGGGTCACATCATTATTTCCCTCAAGGTCTTTCGCGCAAAGTAATTGGCACAGGGCAGCTAATGATGTGGCAGGAGACAAGGCTATACTTTGCTGTCTAAATGAGAACAATTCCCATCTGACTGATTTTAATGTGTATTTTAGTCAAGGCCTCTGCTGAGAAATAGGAACTAAGGTAGCAGCAAAAATCTCTTCTTCCTTTACTTGGGTACCTGTTAAGTCCACTTGGGATAGTGAAGGAGAAATCTGCATTCCTCTCCCAGGTGAGTGTGAGACCCAGTGACCACCACAGCATCTTGATGACAAATCACACATCATCAGAGGCCTACCTCCTCCTCCATAACATCTTGGAGCTAACTGGTCTCACTGTGCCCCAGACCTTCAGCTCAAACTCTTCCCCAGGTCTGGACTGCTTTCTATCTAATTCACACCCAGATATTTTTCTTTTGACAGCCAACACAAATCCCATTGCTTGAGAAATCTGCTCCAATTACCCTGAGATTCAAATCTTGATTCAGCTGTGATGCTGGACAGCTAACCCAAACTTGCTGAGCCCCAATATCCTAATTCAGAAAATGAAATGCTAATATTTATTGATATGGTGGCTTTTTGAGGATTAATGAAATAAAATAATATACTGCCTGGCACATGGTAAATGCTTAATGGTAGATAATATTAATAGTACAAATTAACATTTATTAACTCACTGTAAGTGTTTTATCTGTATCTTCATTTTGTTCTCACAACAACACTACAAGTTAGGTACTATTAGTTTTCCCATTTTATAGGTAAGGAAACAAAAGCACAGAAAAGTTAAGCAATCTGCTCAAAGGCACATAGTTTGAAAGTGGCAGAGTCAGGATTCAAACACAGGCTGTCTGGCTGCAGAGTCTGGCTCCCAGGCACCATACTATGCCACTTGATCATACCATTTCCCCCTCTGAGCTTACTACTGACTTTGCTAATTACGACATATCCTGATTAAGCTAATTTTTCATGTTTAATAGCAACCCAGTCTGCCTCTAAGCTCCCTAAGTGCAAAGACTTAATCTATGGCTTCGCTCAATCTACTCTCTCAGTGCATTATATAATAGTAGCTATTGCTGACAGATAACTTGACTGATCTGCTTACTATCTTCCATAAATGCTTCTATTTGTTGGCATTAACAATTTCATATCTGTTTCACAAATGTGCAGAAAAGGGTTCACATAGTAGGCCTGAGACTGCTATCCTGAGAAAGGCCTGCTTGCAAGGTTAACCCTTGCCTGGTGTCTGAGAAGTTGGACTTTGGCAGAATTCATGCCATCCTAATTGATAAAAACAGGTCACCGTGCCTGAACTGTTTTGCAAAAAAAATGCAGTTTTAATGCAGTTCAGTGCTGTACATCTGCTTTCCTCCTGGGAGTCTAGAGTTTTGGTACATGCCAGGTGTGTGGTGCCTATGTGACCAACCCCTAAGAGAATTCTTGGGCAGTGAGTCACTAATGAGCTTCCCTGGTGGACAACACTTCACATGCTGTCGTAGGTCACATGCTGTGTGACTCCACTGGCAGAGGACTCTTAGAAGCTCATGACTGGTTTCCTCTGGACTTTTGTCTCACGTGCCTTTTCCTTTGCTGTTTTGCTTTGTATCCTTTCAGTGTGACAAATCATAGACAGGAGCAGGACTATGTTGAGTCCTATGAGACCTCCAAGTGACTCCTAGAACCAGAGAGTAGTGCTAGGAACCCCTGACACAGTGAGAATTTAAAAAATGTAGGCTGAGCATGGTGGCTCATGCCTGTAATCCAGCATTTTGGGAAGCCAAGGCAGGAGGATTGCTTGAGTCCACGAGTTTGACACCAGCCTGGGCAACATAGTGACATCCCACCTCTATAAAATAAAATTTAAAAATAGGTAGAAATGGTGGCACATGCCTGTAATCCCAGCTACTTGGATGGCTAAGGTGGGAGGATTGTTTGAGCCCAGGAGGTCATGCCACTGCACTCCAGCCTGGGAGATAGGGTGAGACCCTGACTCAAAAATAAATAAATAAATAAATAAATAAATAAATAAATAAATAAATGTGTCCCCAAACATTATGTGATGCTATCTTCCGTAGGAACATCCTAAAACATTTCCAAAGTTAGTCTAGAAATGGTCCAGGTTTGGACATTTGTTCACCGATATATTCAATCTCCAAGACTGGCCGAGCTGCAGTGGGAACAACCATGAGGACACAGCTCTTGCATTCCAGATGCTCACGTGAGCCCAGAGGGGAAGATAGGCAGGCACCACGGGAAATACAGTAGTCTGGCCCTGCTGCTTCCTGGCTGTGTGGCCTTGGATGGGTCATTTACCCTGCTGGAGAGTCACTGTCCTTACCTGCTGATGGGCCTCCTCATAGTGCCTGCACAGAACAGGTAGTGGGGCTGGAGGAAGGTGAGCACTCAGAGCACGTGGCATTGAGCAAGTCTGTCACAGGTGACCTGAGGACAGCCTCACAGTGGCCTGCTTGCTGTACCCTAGCTCTTCTCTCAGGAATACACTTTCAGGGACAACAAGAAGGGGTATGGGGGTCAAAGAGATTGAGGTAAAATGGCTCAAAATGTGCCAGCCTCATCAGGTTATTAAGAGACAAAATGGGCAAGAGCACAGATTTTGGACCAACAGCCTGCCTGGGCTCAAACCCTAGCTATGCAGCCTGTGGGACTGTGAGACCTTGGGTGAGTGGCCAAGCCTCCTGAGCCTCAATTTCCTCATTTGTAAAATGAGGGAGGAATCAGTACCTGCCTCATGAGGGTTTGTTGTGGGCTAATAAAGTGACTAGCACGGTGCCTGACACACAGTGAGTGCCCCATAGCATTAGCTATGGCATTTTGTGAAGAAGTTCAAACATGGTAAGTTGCATAGGGTAAGTGCTCTACAAACTTTAACTGCTATTATTAGTAGTACTATTATTAAGAAACACCAATGAAAGCAATACTTACAATCTTTTCTTATCCACCACTCTTTTAACTCGGATGGCTCTCTGTTCTGAGTAAAGTTTACAGACTCCTGTTGCAGGGGAAAATACCAGAAGAAAGATTGCTTAAAAAACAGCTTCTCAGGCAAAGGCATCATTAAATATAATGAGACACTATAGTCTTCAGCTAGCAAAGCTAAATTCTGCATCACATCTATTGTGAAATGCCACATTTGACCTTTAAAAGAAAATGAAATACTTTTTAAGTAATCTTCAATGAAATCCAAAACAGCAGTCCTGTGTTCCTTCACTTGCTGGGAATGTATCTCCTTGTGAGCTGTAACAGAAAAGGACAATGTTCAGGTCTTCGCATTCAATTATCCTAAAGAGCAATTCATCAGCTTCCTCACAACACTTTCTTTATTGAGAGTATTTTTTAAAACACAGCTATAAAACAAGTCTTGTGTCAAGATACTACATTTTTAAAAGAGTAAGATTTATTAGGCTTCACAAAAGTGAAAGATTAAACCTGTAGAAAAACTATCATCAAATAATTTATGGTTTATCAGAACACTTAAGGATAGTATTTGATGCAGCCACTTCTTGAATGCTGACCCTATCTGTGTTAACAGCATCCAGTGCTCAAGCTGACCTTCAGGGAACATGTTTAAATAATTGAAATCACACACTCCTCCCTGCCTGAACCTGTGCTGCTTTTCAGCCTGTAATGCCCCATCCTCTCCCCCAGGCCACTCACATTCTGAGGGTCCCTTAGACAATGAGTCAAACTTTCCGTCTCCAGGAAACCTTCTATGACTCCTAGCCACACAGATGCCTTTCTCCTGGGATCCACCACACAGAAATGTGCTAAAAGGCCTTACCAGACCTAAAGTCTGTGCCACTGGTTTTGGTAAGACAGTGACCACTGACTGAGAGATTGAGTGCCTACTGTGTGTAGGTGCTCTGCTAGCACTTTACATATGTACTGCTAGTAACTAAAATAGCAATTCCGAGTTTCCTCATTTTACACATGAAGAAATTAAGGTTCAGAGGCAATAAATAGCCCGAGGTTAGATGGTTTCATATGTAAATGTAGGTTTTGTTAATATTCCTGTGTATTTTTTAGGTCTCTCAATGAATATGTATGCCCTTAAGGGTAGAGGGCATGATTTCTGTCTTTACTATAGGGCTGCCTAACCCAAGATTCATGTGGGGGACTCAGGAGCTCTGTGAAATTGCATATAGAATTTTGTGTATGTACATTTTTCTGGCAAGAATGCCTATTGCTTCCGTCAGAGTCTCCAAGTGGTCCATCAGCATTCTAATAAAAACCTCCCGAACAGAAGTCTGTGTTGTGAGCACAACAGCATCTGGCAGCTTTGAACTCTACTTACTATTTAACGTACTCTGTATCTGCCTAAGCAAATTAAAAAAGAATCAGGAAAGAGGCGTGCCTTGGGAAGCCATCTCATTGTCTCAGTGAGAATTAAACATCAATGAAAGGGAGATAATAAGCACCCTAGTGCCAGACATGGTTCTAAGCAGGCTGTAGGAATTTAACTTAATTCTCATAACAACCCTAGAGATACATCCCCTAATTGTCTGCATTTCATTGACAAAAAAACAAGGCCCAGGGAGATTAAGTGACTTGCAGAGGGCTATATGGCTCGGACGGGTGGAGTTGGGGTGCAACCTAGGCAGTCCTGGATCCAGAGCTCCAGAGCCTTCCTCCTAACCTTGAAGGTTTGATGGGAAAGTTTACTTGAATATTACGAGTAGAGAGCTTAAGTACCCCAGGCTGCTGTCAACCCCCATCCCACTAAATGCCACACAGAACAGAGGCACGCATACGCGTGCGCGCGCGCGCGCGCACACACACACACACACACACACACACAATTTGTCTTCACTGTCCCTGGCCCCTAGGTAAAGTTTTGGTTCTGTTTGGAGAGGTCCTTTCTATCTCCCTGCTCCCATTGATTTAACTTGAAAGATGCAGCCTTTTCAGTACTTTTAACAGCTTTGGTTAAAACACTGATAAGAAAGAAAAGACTTTTATGTTTTAAAACCTAAATCGAAATAAGAAGAGAGAATTTTAACCGGCCACACCATATGAATCTTGTTTAACTATCTGCTATATTCATGGTTGCCCGTTTGCATCTTTCAGAGCACTTTACCTTCTGCTCGTAGTTGTTGAATTGCTTCTGAACAGGTCCTCATGAATATCTGGGCATCCTGGTCTATCTGGTCTCGTTCTGTGTCTGTCATCCTCCCATATTCAGACATGGTATGGCTAAAAAAATACAGCAAAGGAAAGGGTAGCAGCAAATGATAACATAATATAGTCTGAGTGGGATGGGAAGAGAAGAAAAGGCCTCCCTCATCAAGTGACATTTAAGCTAAGACTTGAAGGGTGAGGAGGAACAGGCCAGGTGAAAAGGTGAGAGAACCATCTAGATAGATAGATAGTAGAACTAACACATATGAAAGGTGTGTGGTAGAAAACCCTCTGGAATAGACCCAACTGACGTAAGCCAGATGGGGAGAGGGAGAGGGAGAAGGAGCGTGGAGTGAGGGCTGGAGCATAAGCTGGGCTACAAAGAATGTAGGCTCTGCTTTGAGAGCAATGGGGCAGCTACTGAGGGGTCTCACACCACACAATGACCGAATCAGAGGGTGGAGGGTGTTCCCGAAACATTTCAGGCACACTCCCACCTCAGGACCTTTACATGTGTTGGTTGTCTCCTCCTCTGGAATGTTCTTTCCCCAGATAGCTGCATCAATGGATCCCTTACTTCTTTTAGGCGTTTACTCCATGTTGCCCTCTGAATGAGGCCTTCCCTAATCCTTCTTTATAAACTGTCCCTCCCTGACATTTTCTATCCCACTTCCCTTCCTCCTTCCCCACAAAGATACTTATCCCACTCTAACATTCCATATATTTTGCGTAATTATTTCTTTTCTTGCCTGTCTCTCCCCGCTAAAAATGTAAGTTCCACAAAGGCAAGGACTTCTGTTTGTTCACTGCTGTATCCCCATCATCAAGAGCAATGCCTAGCATTCTTAGTAGGCTGATCAATTAATAAATCAGTAATCAAATACTTTTGAATGAACTGAACAAATGAATGAGTTGGAGAATGTGCTTGATACACAGCTACGATTGTGCTGTCTAGTAAGTTCCTCCTGAACCAATTTTTTCCCCCACCTCAAGACAGGTAGGTATCCTTGTCCCAAAGCCTTCTCTAGGAAACTTAAGGCACAAACAAACAGGGAATACATCCATCCTGAGGACAGGCCCTTCTAAAAAAGAAAGGGGTGAGATGAGCACACAGTCCTCACTCCCAATCACCTGATAAGCATCCCCTCCTTCCTTGGAGTCACCCCTACCCCATGACCCCTACCCCACTTCCACATTTTCTGAGGGAGAGTCGAAAAGGAAACCCCACAGCCTCCAGCCTCCTAGGGAATAGATGATCCTCTCTCAATGGAACTTGAAGAGTGACATGGAATTAGTTCCTTATTCCAATGCTCCTTAGGATCTTGTTCTATTAGTTACTTAGGCTTGGGATGGTAACCATGAGAGAATGGACTCCGTCCAAGGGAAGACCCAACAGTGAGAAAAGCACCAAGCCAGCAAGCTCAATCCCCTCTCCCCAACCCCAGCCCACCCCCAATCCCAGATGAATGGCTCCCCTCTGGGGAGGAGCCAGACTAACAAGCAGAGGGGCCAAAGCCTCAGGTTCATCCCTACTAGGAACCTTCTCATCGGAAATAGAGGCTAACGGGGTCAGGGACAAATGAATCAGAAAGGTACCAACTTAGTGAATATGTACCCTGCGGACAGAAGAGACCTAGAAATGACTAGTTCCAAGAACATTAGATTAACATCCTCCTACTCTATATTTTGATTTAATGGAAACTCAGTGAAATTGAAAAGGTCTAAAGGTTAATTTGATAAAACTGATTATTCAATTAAAAGGTAATGTTCCTTTAGGAAACATTATATATATATTAACCTTCTAAATTGAAAATTGACAGTATGGTTATTCTATTAGTAAGAACAACAGAAACCAAGAAAGTTTTTTCTCCCAGATTGTTTTGTTGCCAGGATATTGTGGAAAAGGTCCATCTACCAGAAGTGGAGACATTATTTTTAATTAAAATCACTCAGAGATCTAGCCAGAGGCTATCTAGGTTACATGCTGTTCTGCTCTAGTAAAATGTCATTATTTAAAAAATTAAATGGGTCAATAAAGTCTGAGTTCTACATTCTGGAAAAAATTACAGCTTCCTAATTGTGTCAAACTAACAAAGCCTCATAAGTCTGAAGGCAATATTTCTACACATACTCTTTCAATTCCATGATCATACTCCACATAAAATGTTCCTAGGAGCAGGTCAAGGCCTGCACATTGCATTGGGAGGGCAGAAGAGTAAAAAAGAAAGGCTTTAAGCTGTCTACTACCTTTGGGAGGGAGAACTTGATGAGAGATAATAAGGGTGGCCTTTCTCCATCTGGACAGAACCTGGGCTACCGGGGGGATTGCTTATTCCCTAATCCTCATGTTTCTGTGGGAACCAGCTTCCCCGAATGACACCTTGCCTCCTCCCAGAGCCTCCTCCCTCTGGCCCCCCTGGCAGAAAGCACGGGGTGTGCATTCCTCACCACAGCTTTCTCTCCTCTCTTTTGCCTACTTAGAGACAGCAGAGGTTCTGCTCTGTTCCTCTCTCTCCTATGTTGCAAAGGTGCCTGTCCCTGCTGTCTGTGCTCCAGGGGCTGCGACTGCTCAGTGGCACTAATGGCTGAGTGAGTATCTAATTCAGGAGCAGAGTATCAGCAAGGCCACCCGCCTGCAAACCTAAGCTTTGTCTGCCGACCTAGATTTTACCAATGATAAAGGGTCTCCACTGTGTTGATCTGACTCCTGCCTCCGTTTCTTTCTTTCTTTCTGCCTCCTCCCAACTCTCTGGCAGAAAACAGAGGTGGGTTTTGTCTTGTTCAATAACCAATACCCTCCAACCCCCAGCAACTGCATCATAGGTCAAATGGGGTTCCAATTCAATTATCATTCACCAAGAGACTTCTATGTGTCAGGAACTCGCACACCCATCTAATTTAATCCTCACAAGAACATTATCCACATTTTATAAAAAAGAAAACTAGCACAAAGGTGAGTTATAGTCATTCACATGATAAATACATGGCAGGATTGGGATTGGAACTTAGGTGTGACTGACCCCAAAGCCCATGCTCTTTCACAGGGACCAAAACAGGGGGTGGAGTAGAATTCAGTGTGCATGAGTTGGCAATGAACAACTGGCTTCGGGAAAATGAGTAAAAGCCTGAGTTTCTAGCTGAGCACCATGTCATATGCCTACAGTCCCAACTACGCAGGAGGCTGAGGATCACTTGAGCTCAGGATTTTGAAGCTAACCTGGGCAACAGTGCAAAACCACCTTTAAAAAAAAAGACTGAGTTTCTAGAATGAGGCGATGGACCTAACAAGACAAAGAACGCCTCGGGGACAATAGTTCAATCTCCTGAAGTTATCTGCCTGTAAGTGGCAGAGCTGGCACTGGCCCCCAGGGAACCTGATCCTCAGTCCTAGCATTTGCTGCCCTTGTAGCTGGAAAAGGGGAAGGCTTAGGCCCTCTTTACTGTACTGAGACGAGAGTCCATGCTGCAGTAGTCTGGGAACACCGAAAAACAGTGTGCAGGAGCCTCCTTTTGCTGTTTGAGTATAATAACTGCCTTAACATCACTATTACATTGAAAGCTTAAAACAACTGCAAAGTTCCAGAAGAACACCTGGATGCCACTGTGTTGTTCTTTTCACATTGCATTTCAATCATACTGTCTGCTTTGAACCTCTCCACTGCTTCCTGAGTGATTATCCCTCCCACTATCGGCTTCGCAAACTTTTTCTGAAACGAGCCAGAGAGTAAACATGGTAGACTTTGTGGGCCTTGTAGCCCATCACAGCTACTCAACTCTGCTGTTGTAGCATAAAAGCAGCCCTAGACAATATGTAAACAAATGAACGTGGTTGTGTGCCAATAAAACTTTATTATGGACACTGAAATTTGAACTTCATATAATGTTCACATGTCATAAAATATCGTTATTATTTTTCCCAACATTAAAATATGTAACTACATTTAAATGTACATTTAAAATGTAGATTTGGCCTGTGGCTGTATTTGCTGACCTCTGGTACTGGAGGAAGACACTGAGTTTCACAGATTCATATGGTTCATAAGGAGTGATGTGAATCAAACCAGCACTCAAAGCATTTACTTTGCTGGATGGCTTTTCAAGGAAAAGGGAAGTTAAAAAGGGATTTCTATAAAAGATATTTACAACTACCTCATCAACCTAAGTTGTCAGATACTAAAGAAAGAAGCTACAAATTGAGAGCTTTATACAAGTTTTGTAGTTTTACAAAATCCCTGTAGCTTCCATTTTCACAGGCTATCAAATTAGTATTTGATACACATACACACCTTCAGAAATAAAAATGACACTGTGATCTAGTGTTAACCAACTATTTTAACTGAGAACTTAAAAATAAGGTTTTCTTGGTACTATGCGTCAGAATAATTATATAATTTAGTATATTCCAAAATAATGCAAATGAAATGCATTTAAAAGCATAAAATTGCCTATGTATGTTAAGTGTAAGCAGACAAAGCATCAAGGATTATTTAAAATTCAACTGGGGTATAATTATTTTTCTCTGCTGGAGAATTTATAGGACGTATTTCCATTTTTGCGTATATTGACAAAGTTAAAAAAAAGCAGGATTTATTTTATATTCTCTATGTTTGTGACAGGAAGGCTTCTGAAATACAACCACTCCTTGTTTCATAAAGTTGAAATCCTAAAAAGATGCTCCTAATGATGTTATCTTATCTGTCAAATCCAACTTTTTCATTAATTTACATAATACATTTGAAGATGAGTCCTACGGTAAAATGCCATCCTAAAGCCAGTGCAAATGGAGCTAGGGGAAGAGACACAGACAAGACACCCGTACTGCCACTGCCTGTGGAGAGCTGGAGTCTATTCCAGAAACTGTTTTAGAAGTGTTGGTTAGAATGTTTTTTTTCTCTTTTTCTTTCCAAATGGCATTTTTGATGACTCGCATCATTCCTTCATCTGCTCGATAAATATTTAGTGCATGAGAAACTATCTTTTTCACCTCTGCATGTTTCACAATAAGGCAGACGCTGTCCACAGGGTGTACGCACGTGCCAACCCCTTTGCATCTGAATTCCCTTCCTTCCTTCTTGCTTTACCTAGGTAACTCTACTCCTTAAGAGCTCTTCTCCAATGTCACTTCTTCAAGGACACTTTCTCTGACAAGGCTAAATTCCTCAAAAGCTACTTGTTCACATTAGTTTCAAAGAACTTCTTGATTTCTGCCTTAATTTCATTATTTACCCAAGAGTCATTCAGGAACAGGTTGTTCGATGTCCATGTAGTTGTATTCCTGCGGGGTCAGTGGTGAAACCCCTCTTAACATTTCCGACTGTGTTTATTTGAATCTTCTCTGTTTTCTTCTTTATTGGTCTAGATAACAGTCTATCTCATTAATTTTTTCCAAAAACTTGGATTTTCCCAAAAAAGTGGCTCCTGGATTCATTGATTTTGAAGGGTTTTTTTTTGTTTTTTTTTGTGTCTCTATCTCCTTCAGTTCAGCTCTGATCATGGTTATTTCTTGTCTTCTGCTAGCTTTGGGGTTTGTTTCCTCTTGGCTCTCTAGTTCTTTTAGTTTTGATGTTAGGTTGTTAACTTGAGATCTTTTTAGCTTTTGATGTGGGCATTTAGTGCTATAAATTTCCCTTTTAACACTGCGTTAGCTGCATTCCGGAGATTCTGGTATGTTGTATCTTTGTTCTGTTGGTGGGAGCATGAATTAGTTCAACCACTGTGGAAGACAGTGTGGCAATTCCTCAAAGACCTAGAGGCAGAAATACCATTTGACCCAGAAATCCCATTACTGGGTGTCTACCCAAAGGGATATAAATCATTCTATTATAAAGATACATGGACAAGTACTTATATGTTCATCACTGCATTATTCACAATAGCAAAGACACGTAATCAACCTAAATGCCCATCAATGAATGACAGGCTGGATTAAGAAAGTGTGGAACATATACACCGTAGAATACTATGCAGCCATAAAAAGGAATGAGATCATGTCCTTTGCAGGGACATGGATGGAGCTGGAATCTATTATCCTCAGCAAACTAACCTAAGAACAGAAAACCAAATAGCACATGTTCCCACTTATAAATGGGAGCTGAATTATGAGAATTATAAATGGGAGGACACGAGGCGGTGGGGAACAATGCAAACTGGGGCCTGTTGGAGGGTGGGGGGTGGGAGAAGGGAGAGCATCAGGAAGAACAGCTAATGGATGCTGGGTTTAACACCTAGGTGATGGGATGATCTGTGCAGCAAACCACCATGGCACACATTTACCTATGTAATAAACCTGTATGTACATCCTACACATGTACCCCAGAACTTAAAAGCTGGAAAAATAAAAAGCTACCTGTACTCTGTTTTTGCAGTACCTGTCATATCTGCAATGTTACCTGTTGGCATGAATACTTCAGCAGCTCCATGAAGGTAGGGACAAACGTGTTTGTGTTCATTCACTATTTTATACTCCATGCCTGGCATAGTCTGTGGCACATGGTAGGCACTCAATAAATAACTGCAGAATGAATAAACTGATGAATTAATCAAATTGATCAAATCATGGCACTATAAACACACAGAGATGAGTAGGACAGTTTTTCACCTCAAGAAATGCGGTAGAGGTGATTATGAACAAATAACTCTTCTACCAGGCACATGTGAGAAGTACCATAAGAAAAGCACAGAAAAAGAGCTGTCAGTATTCAGAGGCGGGAGAGATGGCTTTCAGATAGGAAGGCGGGGCCAGGGCAGGCTCTACTGAGAAGGTGGTGGTGAGAAATGGGTCTCTCAGGATGGAAGCATGTGAACATGTGACATGTGTGGAGGTTTATTTCCAGGAGGGGCTGTTATCGTGTTTATTTCAAAGTTAAAACTATAAATTAACTTCCTCCCAAAGTCAGTTTGGCCTACGACCGGTAATGATCAAGGGCATCTGGGAGGTTAAAGGCAAGACAGAGTTGATTAGGTTAGATCTCGTTTGCTGTCATAATTTTCTCACTGTTACAACCCTTGCAAAGGTGGTTTCATTACTGGCATACTGGTGAGAGAGGAAGCCACAGTAGGTAGTAAGAATGTGTGGTGGGGAAGGACAAGGATTCCATGGCCCGCCCTGGCTCAGAGGCTCACCAGCTGTGATCTTCAGGTTATGTCATCACTACGCTTTCATTGCCTGCCTGCCACACAGGCTTAACAGCAGTACCTCTCTCATAGGGTTGATGTGAGGACCAAATGAGATAAAATATGACTAACTGGTGCTTATCAGAGTACCTAATACAGAATAAACATTCAGGATGGAAACATAAGGTGGGCATGGGTGGAGGATGGGTGGGAGGGCAGCTAGGTAGGTAGAACTTTTTTCCTAAGCAAAGTAGAGACAAATAAAAGAAAAGGGCCTGAAATAGAGCCATGGAGTTCTTATGGGATAGATGAAGGACAAAGAAGCAAAAATGAGTGGTGAGAGAAGCCAAAAAATACTGCAGTGGAAGTCAAGGAAATAGGAAATTTCACGAAACTGATGATGGTCAACAGGATCAAAGACTGTGGCAAAGCAGAAGAGCTGAGAAAAAACCATCAAGGCACTTAACACCATTCTCATTAGAGAAGGATGTGCTTCAAGTACAGTGACTTGCCATTTCACATTTATCACCAGAATTGGACAGGATAGCCTGAAAGCACACTTTAAAACTTTTTATTCCTTTTTCTCTTTTCTGCCTAGTCTCAAGATGTAATCCTAAGGCTTACTGCAGAAACCCTTTTTTTCCTGCTTAGTCTTAGAATACAGCCTTGAAACATACTTTCTCTGAAACACCACACATACATATTTACCTAACTGTATGTATCTAATTATAGGCTTACCTGGAAGTTCCAGGGGCTAACTTGAGATAGACTGAGTATGGAGATCTAACTGCAAAATTCCAGAGATTACCTCAAGGCGGGTAGTCTACAACCTGGCCATTGCTGACATGTCGCCAGCCTGAGATGACAAGTACCAGAAAGACACACAGACGTAGTACTCAGCACCGCTCCTGCCTTCCCACTGCTTGCTCTGGAAATGAAGTCACCTTCCTTTTGTCCTTGTTATTGGCTTTGCAAGCAGTGAGCAGCCGAGCCTGTGCTCGGTTACATTATCACGGTTAAAATCGAAAAGCCTATTTACACCAAATGCTGGCAAGGATAGGCAGCAATTATAACTCTCATGCATTGCTACAAGGAATGAAAAACCACTTTGGGAGATTGCTTGGTAGTTTATTTTAATGCTAAGCATGCACCTACCATTTGTATGACCCACTAATTTCACCCTTAGGTATTTATTCAAAGGAAATAAATCAGTATGTCCACAAAGAGACTTGTAGAAGATGCTACTCACAAAGGCTTTATTCCTAATAGTCTCAAAGTGGAAACAGTCCAGTATTCTCTATTAGATAAATGGATAAGCAAACTGTGGTAACTTCACACAATGGAATATTACAAATAATAAAGCGACAAAAAGGAACAAACTACTGGTATACACAACATGCAAGAACCTCAAAAACATGTGGAGTAAAAGAAGGTAGACACACCAGAGTGTGTCCCATACTAGTCTATTTATATTCCCCTTGAGGAAAAGCCACTGGATTTGGTGATTAGGAAGTCACAGATGAGCATTAGGAGAAAAATTTCAGAAAAATGATGGAAACCAAGCTATATGGTTGGCGCGGAGTAAAAGGTGAGGAAGCAGAGGTCACGTCAACTGCAGTCTGTAGCCCAAGTCTACCCTGCAGGCATGGCTCCCTGTGGTCTGAGAACTAAGAATGGTTAAAGGTTTTTAAAGGTTGTAAAAAAACAAAACAAAAAAATATGCGACAGAAACCATACGTGGCCCACAGAGCCTAAACTATACTATCTGGCTCTTACAGAAAGTTGGCTGATCCCTGGTTAGACTTTCTCCCTGTGTTTGGCACTGACGTGAAATGAAGTGACAGTGCCTGTGGCTTAAGGAGCAAGCAAGGTCAAACGTATAAGCTAAAAGGAAGAACCAGATGACCAAAAATAGCTGGGAATCATGAATACAGCAGTACCTGAGAAGCGGTGTGAGTGACGAGACAAAGGATGCACTCGCACCGCTTCATATATAAACTAAAGGGAAGAAAAGAGCCAGATGATGAAAACTGGCCAGGAATCATGAATACAGTAGTACCTGAGAGGCGGTGTGAGTGATGAGACAGAGGATGTGCTCGCACTGCTTCTCAGGCACCGCTGCACTCATGATTCCCAGCTATTTTTGGTCATCTGGCTCTTTTCTTCCCTTTATAAACTAAAGGGAAGAAAAAAAGTTTATCCTTATAAACTAAGGATACTGTCCTACACATGTAGGACAGTATCCTTAAAAACAAAGAGAGGGGTTTCTCTATGACAGGTGGAAAGAAGGTGATGAGGTGAGGTGAGGAGGGAACTGAGAGATTCTATCAGAGGTTCCAAACTTCACAGAGGAGTAGGCTTTGATGCCACCTCAATGGGGCCTGTCCTGACTACTCTGTGTAAGAATCACGAGCTTTCCCAGCACTCCTGATCCCTGTTACCTTGGTTCCACTCTTCCTTTTCTTTCTGTAGGACCTATGACCTAATGTACTATATACGTAGTGCTTGTCTTTGCCAACCCACGAGAATGCAAGCGCCATGAGGGCAGGAACACTTGTATTTTATTCCCCGATGTGCCCTAAGCATCTAGAATTCAATAAACCTGTGACGAACGAGGAAGTTTAATCTGGAGTGAGGGGTCAAGCTGGAGCAGGGGATCTCAATGTCAGCACCTCCTCAGTTTGGGGCTGGGTAAGTCCCTGTTGTGGAGAGTTGTCCAGAGTTTTGCACATTCCTGGTCTCTACCCACTAAATGCTTGCAGCACTCCTCTTGGGACAAACAAAAATGTCTTCAGACGTTGCAAATGTCCCCTGGGGTGCAAAATTACCACACTTGAGAACTGCTGTGCTAGTCATGGACTTTAGGACTAGGAGGAAATCATTCATTCAACAAGTATTTACTGAGTGCCAAATATGGGTGAGGAACTACGGAAACATGATGGAAACCTGACGAGGTCCTTGACCTCATGACATGTACAGCCTGGTGACAAAAACAGATAATAAACTATAATTATTAAATAATTACAAATTGTGTTTAGTTACTGAAGAAAATATACAGGGTGGAGAAACTAACATAAGAGACCTATTTTATAAAGGGTAGTGAGAGAAGGCCTCTCGGAAGAAGGAGTATTAAGTTGAGCCTTTAAGTTTGAAAAGGAAACCACCATGGGAAGAGAAGGAATAGCACACGCCCGGGCCCTGCACCAGGAAAGGGCATGGCACCTTCAAGGAAGGCTGGCATGGCTGGAGCACCATGGTGGGAAGGCGGTGTTTGAAATGAGGCCAGGGGCTAGGTCAGGAGCAGGGAGACCGCAGTGTAGAGGCTGGTATTAATCCTAATTGCAACGTGGTATTCATGGTGGGTTTACTCAGGTGGTGACATAATCCAATTAAAGTCTAAAAAAGACTGGCTACTGAGTAGAAACTGGACCTAGCCACCAGAAGGAATGTCACCATGAGTAACATTAGGGGATGAACAGAAGGATTCATCAAAAGTGCCCTAAGAAATGAAGGTTATGCCAAAGTGAGTGTGTAGCTGCCTCTAGCAGGTGTCAAAAGCCCAGGAGAAGGACAAAAGAAGAAAATGGCCATCAGGACTGAGGACTGGGAATTGGTGGGGGAGTCATGACCCAGCGACATGAGGGTAAGGACTGAAATGTGCTCATGAGAACGTCACCAAAACAGCAAAACTGGTGTCACAGACTGGGACAGCAAGAGATGGGCAAAAATAGCTTAGCAGAGGCTTGAAAACTTTGTTCTTCCACAGGTTCAGGGCATACAAATACATGTGTCCCCAACTTCAAATACAGCTCTGTAAGTATTCATGGAGTGAGTTTCATTTGACAGGAGATAATGGTATATATAGAGATACAAATAGACTGGAAGATATTACTATTGTGATTTCATGACTTTGAGGACATGCAGTACAGCAGAGCCTTTTGCTTTGAGGAGATTTTTCCACTGCCGAACTGGTCTTCCTCACTACCACTCTGAGTTATTAACAAAAGGTGAGGGCAAAAGCACAACAGAAATACAGGCATAGAAAAGAACACAGTCACCAAAGTCCTAGTAAAAAAATGTGTACTTACCTATAAGCATTAATATAATCTTTCCTGTGTTCCAGAAGAAAATCTCTCAGTTTGCCAATGTGAGAAATCTAAAATTAAAAAAGAAAGCCAACAGTTTATATAGATATGTTACACTCATGTAATGAATTTTAAATCAATAGAGAATAAAATGCAAATTGCAGAAAGATTCTGAAGCTACAAACTGAGCACCGTCGGTTTTAGACTCTCCTACAGTCACAAATTAGTTACCATTCCTGGGCCTCAGTCTCTCATTGATGGTTCCTTCTACCTCTAATTGTTAGGACCTGTGACACTACAAGTAGGTGATTTCTAAGTAACTTAAAGATGAAATGAGATAATGCATGTCCAGTAATTACATAGCATGCATTCAATAAAGGTTAATTCCTTTTCTTTTCTTATAGCTAAAATTGTACAGCAAGTATTCCTTCTTTCAAGTGTTCTAAGGGACAGTTCTAAAGCTGAAGCTGTTGGGTTTGTAAATAGGGTCCATGCAGAGCAGCAGAGTTAAAGCAAAGATTCAGGGGTAACAATTTATCCCCACATAGCAAATATCTGTCTTTCCTCTGGGCTATTTCCATGGATGAAGAAAAAGAACTCAAAGGTATAGGAACAAAGCGTTGTGTTTGTGATGGCTGTTTCTAGTACAATAAAAAACCTATTCTAAAGCACCTGTCAGGTACTGTGCATGGAACTAGCAATTCACAAATAAATAAAAAGTGGTGGGAAGAAAGCTCAGACCACAGTCAACGGGGACAAACACGTTTCCAGAGGGAGAATGATTACTAGCCAGTGGCCTGCTGGTCCTCTGACGACATCTTACTTCAGCTTCCGACTCACACACTTTGCACTCGTTTTAAACACACATGGCCTCAGCCTTGCAAGGTCTGCTGAACTTTCGTCTCTTCCATGGAAATTTTTCTGTCAAGGCCAACCCAGGCTAATTTTCACTTTGCTCTGATCTTAAAAGGACTTCTGCACACCACCCTCTTGGCACTCAATTATTCATGGCCATGTACTCTGACCTAACTTGTAAATACACACTTCTTTGTCAGTGGCAGAACTATGCAAGGAGGAGCTGCTCAGCTTCCCCTACAGTTGTAAGCACAAGAAGAAGCACAGAGGTGATCAATAAACACTGTGGAATGAATATATGCCTAAATACAAAATAGCATTGATCACAAAAGAAACATCCATGGTTTGTCTGGAGATATGTCAGTTTGGGTTCAGCTAAATTTCCCACATAGTCTAGACTCTTATTATAAATGTGATTCAGAAAAATACCCTAAGGCATTGTAAGCAAACAAATCAAAGAAAAACAATTAAGTATGGTCACAATATTCATTTATTTCACAGATAGCAAATCAGGACTGAGAGACTGTCCACCATCCCTGACACTGCTCAACACTTTCACGTACACGGGCTATTTCTCTTCCCAATAACCCTGCTGTGCTATGATACCTACTGTTCTCATTAACCAGTTTGGGAAAAGCTAAGTGACTAGTCCAAGGTTACACGTTTAGTATGTGAGCTTGGTTTCAAAAGCTCAGGACTAAGTCCAAATTCAGCGTTTCCCAGTGCACCACCGCTGCCTGCCTTACAATCCCTGTTCCTGCTTTCCACTTAGGCTGCATCAGGAAATCTGACTTTTTTTTTTTTCCTTTTTTTTGAGACAGAGTCTCACTCTGTCACCCAGGGCTGGAGTGCAGTGGTGCGATCTCGGCTCACTGCAAGCTCCACCTCCTGGGTTCACGCCATTCTCCTGCCTCAGCCTCTGGAGTAGCTGGGACTACAGGCGTCCGCCACCACGCCCGGCTAATTTTTTTGTGTTTTTAATAGAGACGGGGTTTCACCATGTTAGCCAGGATGGTCCCGATCTCCTGACCTCGCGATCTGCCTGCCTCGGCCTCCCAAAGTGCTGGGATTACAGGCGTGAGCCACCGCGCCCGGTCAGAAATCTGACTTTTAAGTCTGTTGGGAAAAAAAATTAAGAGATATGCAAGCAAGGGGTTAATTGCATCACACACAAGATTTTACCAAGCTACTCTTCTGTTTTAAAACCTTCAGTGGTTTCCATCTCCTTACCTCCTCCCCTGCCTACCAGGGGTCAAAAACTCAACTGCTTCCAGGGGCCAGGTGAACAGTATAAATGAGCAAAGCAAGGGAAATGGGTGGGTAGAATATATTCGACAGTGGTGAATTCTGGTTTCAAAATACACTGCAATTAAAGGAAGCAGCTCTGCAGACTGATTTGCCAAAGGGCAGCCAATGAGTCATCTCAGTGTCTAAACAATGGGAAAAAGTCCAAACTCCCAAATGCAGCACTCAAGGCCCTTCACAACTCAGCCTTGAAAGTCCCTGCCGCACACCCTGCACCACTCCAGCCTCCATCCTGCACCACTTCGGCCTCCAAGTCCCAGGCCTTCCCCTCACTTGCATATTCATACGGTTCTCCCTTTCCCTGGAATGCCCAACCCATCATTCTCTCCCAGGCAAATTCTTCCTCCTTGTTCAAGATTCTCTTTTCCTCCTCATACTCACCCTACACTCCCAGCTGCAGTCAGATCTCATTCCCGCATAAAATGCTACAGGTGCATCTATTTCAGCACCTGCTCCTTCATGGTAACAATGACTAGTTCACAGATGGATTTCTCTTCACCAGACTGCAAGCTCGGAGAGGGCAGAGAGTCCTCTCTCTTTCCCCAGAGCTTGTCAGGCACAGTTCCTGGCACAAAGCAGACCCTCAAAAACTTTTACTAAATATTGAATAAATAGTCGGTACTGAATAATCCCAGAAGGATTATACCTCCTATGGTAGGCAGAATAATGGTTTTCCAGCTTCCCCAGTCCCATCCCCCTGTAAGATGTCCAACTCCTAATCGCTGGAATCTGTGACTACATGGTGTTACATGACAACAGGGAATTAATGCAGCAGATGAGTTAAGGCTGCTGATCAGCTGACCTTAAAGTAGAGAGATTATCCTGGATTATCTGGGTAGGCCCAATGCAATCACAAGGCTCGGTAGATGTGGAAGTGGGAGGCAGAAGGAGAATGAGAGTAAGGCAGTGTGAGAAAGACTCATTCCAATGTTGCTGGTTTTGCAGATGGGGAAAGGAAGCCAAGGAATGTGGGCAGCCTCTAGAAGCTGGAAAGGGCAGGGCAATGGGCCTTCCTTAGAGCCTCCAGAAAAGAACACAGTTCTGCCAACACCTTGATTTTAGCTCAGGGAGTCCCATTTTGGACACCTGACTTACAGAACTATAAGACAATAAATCTATGTTGTTGTAAGCCACAAGTTTGAGGTAATTTGTTACAGCAGCAATGAGAAACTAATACACCAGCAGCAATGAGAAACTAAGAGCCTTACTATCCACAACAGGTTTTCTTTTCTTTTCTTTTTTTTTTTTTAGAAGTCATAAAGTTTTCCATACAAAGTTTTGAAAAGTCCAGAGGAATCTACTATACAGGTTAGATCCAGCTGCCACCCCTACTTTTAGTTAGTTCTATTCTACAAGGGAGGGATGGTGCCTGAGGATGAGTGCCAGGAGCAAGCAAGCCCCACAGGAGCCCACAAACACATACTTATTATACAAGAGGTTGCAGTTAGTCTAACAAATGTGATCCCAACTTCATATGCTCTGTAATGGGAAACTTCTATGAAATGAGGTTATTAAAACAGAGTGCAGCTGGTTCAGGATTAAATGGAATTCTTGATAAGAGGTGTGTTAAGTAATTACTGACTAAATAACATCAGCATAATAACTCAATACTTAACAGGAACACAATGTATGATATTTTAAATGCTAAGAATGAAACAATAAAGGAACATTAAGATTTCTTTAGAAATTCGAGAGCTCTGAATTTTCAATTAATTTCTTTAAAAAAAAATCATGACAAATCAACAACAAAGAAAAAAGTTCAACAGATCTTTGATTTATCTACATAGGCATACCTAAGTCCCCAAATAGCATAACACAATTATCTCTGTAGAGAATTATTTGACTGTTTAATCACATGACTACCATTACCTTTATAAAGACTCTTGGCCAAGCTTAATCTATTTACTGTCAGGCTTAGTCCTATTTTTCAGAATAAACTGGCAAAGAGAGCATATTTTAGCGCATACAATTCTGACGTGCTCGTTACATTTTCACATTTTTAGAGAGGTTAAGTAGTTGTGCGCTTTGGATTTTTCTTTTTTGCAGATGTGGGGTCTTGCTATGTTGCCTAGGCTGGTCTCCAATTCCTGGGCTCAAGTGATTCTACCCCCTTGGCCTTCCAAAGCGCTGGGATCACAGGCATGAGCCACCATATCCGGCCTATGTTTTGGACTTTAAATGTTTCCATATGTAGTGCTAATTTTGGAAGAGTCACCTAATATGATAAAGCAGGAATAAGTATATACATAAAGAGAATGCCTCTTCTAAAAAGAGAAAGGCCATTCTGGTGTAAAGTTTGATATGGAAATCAGAGTAAAATAAAAGTGTATTTTAAGGATCTAAGACTAGTGTCAATTTCTAACAGTTTTGATCTCACTGAATGATGTGGGGAAAGGGCACAGGGAAAAAAGGGATCATTGGTGAACTTGGTCTGTGGGACCAAGTAGGTAACAAGATGCAAGGGCTAAAAACTGGGAGTGCTTTGGATGCTGAACCCATGTTTTGAGGCACCCCACAGACCTGGACGGCAGGAGGAACACACCATTTTCACTGCTCTGTGTCTTTGTAACTGCTCTTCCTCTGCCTGGAAAGCCTTCCTTTATCCCAACCCCATTCCATCTTCCAGGCTCTGCTTAAATGACACCTCCTCTACGCAGCCTTCGCTAATACTTCCCTCTATATTTTGTAGATAACTGTTTGCACTTTCCACATTACATTAGAAGTATTTATCTGTGATACCCACTAGACTTCAAGTAAGTTCCTTGAGGTTGGCATCTCTGTCTTGTTCATTTTTGTATACCCACTAGTGCCTAAATGTTGGAAAGGGGCAAAGGGGGGGAAAAGGGAGGAGGAGAAAAAAAAGGAGATCCAACAGAAAGGGCTTCAAGATCTGATACATCCTGATGTACTAGGTGTATCAAAAAGGTATCAAATGTTATCACATAGACTGCACCTAGATAACTGAGTGAATTTTAAAAATGAAGAGAGACAAGCTAGAGGTCTGTGCAAATAAACAGTTCTCCTAGAGAAGTCAGTGAGGTGTGTTCAGAAGGTACAGCATCACCATGTGAAATCTACTAAGACTGGGCAACCTAACAGCTTCACAAGATCATGTGTCCTCACAAGTGAACAGTCTTCCATTAGACTGATGGTCTACCACAGAAAAGAGTTTTCACCAGTGAGCTATGGTTTGATTACCCCACCATATTAAATATGTCTCCACCAGAGAGGAAGGGTATGGACAAAGAATAGAGAATTCTGTATTTCTAACATAAAGTGTAGTTTAAAACAAGAATTGAACTGTAGGTAAAAGAAAAAGGAAAGGAATGTAATATTTATTTAATGTCTCCTCTATACTAATGTAAATGAGCTATTTCACTTAACTCTGATTACCTGTGGGAACAGATATTCTTAGTGGAAAGAAACCAAAGCTCAAGACTGACCGAGCTGGAACCAGAACCCTTAACCCTTAACCATTACGCTGAACTAGTATGGGCTCCCTCAGTACTGTTAAATTATGTTGGTGTTTTTTAGTTTCATTTGATGTTGAAGTCATTTTCACGTCCATTGTATATTGTTGTTATTTCACTAAAGAATCTCCTACTTAATATTTAGTGATATTAAGAAATAATAAATTTCAGGCAGGGCGCGGTGGCTCAAGCCTGTAATCTCAGCACTTTGGGAGGCCGAGACGGGCGGATCACGAGGTCAGGAGATCGAGACCATCCTGGCTAACACCGTGAAACCCCATCTCTACTAAAAAATACAAAAAACTAGCCGGGCGAGGTGGCGGGCGCCTATAGTCCCAGCTACTCGGGAGGCTGAGGCAGGAGAATGACGTAAACCCGGGAGGCAGAGCTTGCAGTGAGCTGAGATCCGGCCACTGCACTCCAGCCTGGGCGACAGAGCAAGACTCCATCTAAAAAAAAAAAAAAAAAAAGAAAGAAATAATAAATTTCATTTAGGTGTAATAATGATATTATGTATTAGGATTATGTTTTCATTTATCTTTCTGTTTTTAGAATCCTTATCTTTTAGAGATATACACTGAACACCTTACAAGTAAAATTATACAATGCCCAGGATTTGCTCATGGCTGAAGGTGAGTACATGCTTACATGGGGGGTTCCTTGTGCTATTCTACTTTAGTATATATTTGAAATCTTCCATAATAACATGTTATTTTAAAAAATCTCGGGGCTTGGGCTGTGGCTCAAGCCTATAATCCCAGCACTTTGGGAGGCTGAGGTGGGCGGGTCACTTGAGGTCAGGAGTTCAAGACCAGACTGGCCAACATGGTGAAACCTTGTCTCTATTAAAAATACAAAACAAAACAAAACAAAAAAACTAGCCAGGCATGGTGACGCACATGCCTGTAATCCCAGTTACTTGGGAGGCTGAGCCAGGAGAATCGCTTGAACCCTGGAGGTAGAGGTTGTAGTGAGCCGAGATCACGCCACTACACTCCAGCCTGGTGACAGAGCAAGACTCGGTCTCAAAACAAAACAAAACAAAAAAAACAAACTCATGTAGTACTTTCTTCTTTTTAACATTTTTAGTCATTTTGAGGTAGAGATTTTCTGCTACTAAACTAGGAACAACTCTTACTTAACAACTAAATCCCAACAATCGCTGGCTACTTTATTTCTAAGTACTTGCAATCTTTGCTTAAATTCCATTTAACAGGATCAATGCCACTCAAAACCAACAACAACAACAAAACTTTCACTGAGAACTCACGCCCAGGCAGGCGGATCCAAAAGAGCTCTGCGTGTGCTACTCACCCACTTCTCCCAGCAATGCCCAGGAGGCAGTGACAGCATCATGGCTGCCCTATGGACGAGAAAACTGAGTCAGAGGGAAGATAAGGAATTTCCTCAGGGACATGTGGGTTGAAGCCTGGATCCAATCCAGCCAGTCTAAGTACCAGTCTTGAGTTCTTAACTGCCAAATTCACACAGAATCCTGGCAAGTCACAACTATAGTTTTCCAGTACTATATTTGCAAGGAAGCACCTGGGAACTGAGAAAAAGCCTCCATGTAGGCAGTATCAACATCAACCTGTTTTTTTCTTTTTGTACTGCGTCTCTATTCAACATGCAGTACACGCTTGACTTTACCCAATCGTGATCACTACTTACAGAGCACACTCCACGTGTGTGCCAGGTAGTGCATAAACTGCTTGATGTGTGCTCTGTGGTTTCCACTCCTCTATAACGATCGTATGAATTAGATTACCTCCTCCTGCCCCACCTAGTAAACATGGAAACAAACCTATGCAAGGTCATGAGGCTAATAAATGGAAGAATTGGCATTGATCACAGATCTGTATGACTCACAGTGTTCATGTTCTGTTTAGCTTAGTTAGGTCTGAATTTTTCTTCATAGAAATAAACTGAACTTCATGAAAGTATTTGTGAGAGTATTTGTATATGCTGACTTTTAAAAAAATTAACTACACTTGGATACAGAAAGATCGGCAAAAAAAAAAAAATGTTTTCACTGATGGACATCAGTCTCCTCTGAAGTTGGCTACTACTGTTCCTTGTGTTTTACGACATGCAGGGCTTTGGATTGGCAAGCCCATAGGGACATTGAGAAGAAGGTCCACAAATACAAGCAAGGAAAAAGAATGGTCAGAAAGACCAGTGCGTTTTGAGTATCAATCATCAAGCCACCTGAAAACATGGTTTAAACAAGTAATGAAAGCAACGCCCAGGATTGTTCATTCTCCCGTTTGAATTAATCTATATCCAGTTTTTAGCTTAGAATAGGGTAGAGGGCAGACGAGAAATTCTGGGCAAAAGACTCTGTGGGGGGGCTTGGATGAATCAGGGTGGACAAAAGAAAGATGGGCATGAAATCCAGGGAGTTGGCCAAGGTGCCTGGGTTCTACTCCCTGCTTGCCACTTACTGTGAAGGGATTCCGTATTCCCCACGGCTATGCATCGTGTGGAGGGACTTCAGCTCTACCAGTCTTCCTGGCCTATCGCCCAACCTTTACTCAGTCTTCTTAGAAAGAAGAGGAGAGACCTGTGTTAAGATGTGGAGAAGGGAGAGCATGCTGCCCTGTCCTCTCCTCTTTTCAGATCGGCCAGCCAGCATAGAGGGTATACTCTGGTCCATGCTCCACTCGTATTGGGCCATAACTCTAAAGCCAGGTTCTCCACTTGGCTTTTTCTTGCTGACTCCTGTATTTTTCTTTCAGGTAGTTCCGCTGAACTGGGAAGAAAGGCATATATTTTACAAGCTCCACTAAAGTTTTAACCTTTACCAGCTGAATTTTTGAGCAAATTGCTTAATCTCCCTGGGCTTCACTACAAAAGGTAAGTGAGTGAAAACTATTTTTTAAAAATAGTAGTGGCACAAGTTAATAGTCAATTTTTATTGAGTGCTACATACTATACGGCAGGCACCAATCTAAATCCTTGCATCCCATTTGTTTCTCCTAACAATCCTTTAGGGTAGATATCATTATTACCCCATTTTGCAGATGAGAAGACAGTAAACTAACACATTCTGTATAAATGGCTTGAAATAAATTCAAAAATAAATTTTTGTTTGGTGTGTCTCAAACCGAGTGCCTGTGTGCCTTCAGCTTCCGCAAGTCTGCCTACAAAGATGACCCTGCTGTCCTATCTGAGTACAATTAAGTCACTGAAGGTCGCATTTACCGGACCTGTAGAAGGGACATAGTGAGATCTAACTTGTTCAGGTAAAAGGCACTGTCTATAGCTACGGGCCAGCACAGAACTAACAGCCACAATCCAGGATCAGCTCCTTCATTAGGCTAATACTTAACCAAACAAGTTATTTAAACTCCATTCTAAAACTACAGGCATTCATTTGACTCATCCCATTCTTTCTCCAAAGATAAATCAAGTTTACTTTTTAACTAGCTATATTTTAATGAGGCGAATTCCCTAGATCATCAAGACACTGAAATTCTCCATAAAACCCATCTACCATAAAAGCAAATTCATTATAAAACAGCAGTAGTATGGTCCCTACATGAGATGCATTTGACAGGGGAAAAAAAGATTCTCTTACATTACCTGTTCTTATACACATAAAGGTTTTACTAGGAAAGACCAAACAAAACAACACAGCATCCCAATAGGCAAACAGTTCTCCTGTGAGAGCTGGTCCTACAAGTGGATCTACACGGTTGACATGGACTCAATACCGGGAACTACTAACATGGATGAAAGTCCCATAAACATATTACCTAGAGGGGAAAAACTGGGACAAAACAGAGGTTGCCCAAAGCATGTATGGTGTGATCCATTTGCGTAAAACACAGGAAATGCATACCTAGAGCTGTATACACATGTAGAGGGGAATTTAAGACTGCTCATCAAGGTATCAGTGATTGTAGGTGGTAAGATTTGGAGACTGCTTTCTTCTTAATACTTCTTGCACTTGAAAATTTTTCTACAATTACTATGTATAATCTTTATAATCAGATAAAACATGTTATTAAACAATCAAAAAGGGTGAATCTTCCCACATACTTCCTTGACTAAAACTGTACATACCTTCCCCTTTAACCCGGGATAAGTCCACGTCCTCATGCCCAAGGCCCACCCAGTGCCCTACGCTCTGCTGCCATCTCCAGATGCAAAGTCCTCCCCACTTCCCAATCCTGTCTTCTGACTCAGTCCTACGCGTGAGGCTCTGCTCAGGTGTTACACCTCCTAAAGGCTTCCCTGCTATCTCCAGGCCAGGTTAAGGATCCATCTTGTAAATATACCCCTTGCAGAGATGTCACCATCTTGTATGTTTCTGAATTGTTTTCATGTCTTGTCTGACATAAGCTGCTGAAGCATCTGCCTAGCCCAAAGTGGCTCCTCAATAATTATTTAATGCTCTACGTGGGATTTTCTTTGTTTAAAAAACTTTTTGAATTGATTTTCTATCCCCTTCAAGAATCAGTAATAGGATCCAATAAACTCCAAACATACTAAGGCAGCCACATACTTCCCATTATCCACTAGATGGCAACACAAGCATTAGAGCAGCAGTAACAACAGGACCTCTCTCAAAAACAGCACAATTTTTTCCCAAAGACTTTAAAAATTTCTCTGATTCTTTCTTTTGATCTGGAATCAAACGATTAATAAAGGTTCACCATTCTGTGCAGGATGAAGCTGAAATGAGATTGACTTTAAACATACATGTGCACCGCGGATAAGCTGAGTCCAGGAATATTCTGAAACACTGCACTCTAGGCAGATTCCACACAAAGGGAGCTCTGGGAGCATGGCTGCCAGCTGCCATCCCAGGCAGCAGGCCCAGCTTTGTTTTTATGTGTCACCCACAGAACAGCCTTGCTAGCTGTTCCTTCGTGGGTGTTTTGTGAATTACCCAAAGCACGATATACTGTAAGACAAAAACCCTGGTACAAAATGATGGGATTCTTCTCAAAGAACGACTGCACTCTGACTGTGGGGAGAGTTCAAAGCAGTCGGCAAGTGTCCTTTGCCAATCACAGCAGTGGTTTGACTTGCAACCCCCCTCACCCTTCCCAGGATGATAGAAATTCTGTTCTGCTGGCACTCACAACACTTCCAACAAAGACCTGATTGATTATGGAACACTAAGTACTGATTTGCATAATTTGCCTCTGCAAGAAACAAGCATTGTTCAAGATTAAAGAGACTCCAGTGGGTCCCTCTGGCATATTGTAAAAAGTTCCCCGTAACACAAAATCATTATTTTTTTTTCATTCAATCAGTGGACACAGCTTGCTGTTCAGTTAGTATGCAGCCAAAGGCACAGCCAGAAAACCCACTGCTGTATAACATTTGCCAACTACTGATAAGTTACAGTGATTTTCACAAGGATCAAGTTTAACCTGGAGCCCACTGACTAAATTCTGAGTCTAACTCCTTTCAGTCTTAATTGAAAAATGCATCAATAGCAATTACTAAGTCAGAGCTAAAAGTTTAGAAATAACACACCTCTGGAGCACGTTGACCTGCTGAGGTCACAGTGGGGACTGTCTGAGGCCTATCCCTGTGCAAGAGAAGCTCCCCAGTGACCAATCGCCCACAAAAGAGGCTAGCACAGCCACAGACACTCCACTGTGCTCGGGACCACGGCAGTGAGTTTGTTGAGGGAATACATAAAGGAACTGTTCCTTTCTCGCTTTCTTCTTTTCTTTCAGCAGTTGTTGAGGAAGCAACTCCTGTGGCTTGGCCTATCTCCTATCACTTTCCCCTAATTCCTATTGAGGGGACACTCTTCACCAGGCCTCACCAAACTCAGATGGCTCTCCTCCCTGCTCCTGCCCCCTCCTTCCCTGTCCCCTCCTGAAGCTCTAGCCTCCCTCAGATTCCAGAACACCACTGTCTAGGTTCTTTTCTAAAACCTATGACTCCTTTTCTTCACCTTCATTCATTCCCCCTCTGCCTTTGTTAATCTCTGAAACTTCTTATAAGTTCAGCCCTTGGCTCTTTCTTTACATGTTCTTGCTGAGCTCACTCATTCCAATCCATAGCTTTATTTACTGTCTACATGAATTGTCCACCTGGCTGCTGCCTCCCTCCTGTGTTCAAGCTGAGTGTATCCAACTGTTTTTTAGACAGTGCCACTGTGTGTCCCACTGATGCCTCAAAAGCTGTATGTCCCAACGGTATCCTCATGCAGCCACTCACACCCTCTGGCTGACTCCTAGTCCCTCCTGTTCTGATGGCCCCGAAGAGAAAGCCTTCATCCTCTCTAGATTCCAAGTTAGAATATCTTGGCCATTTTGGACTCTTCTCTCTTTTTCACTCCACAAATGAAATTGGTCAGTCAGTCCCATCCACTCACCTTGTTAAACATTGGCTAAAGGAGCTGGCCCCACCCACCAGCTTCTGTTCCTGCACTTCCTGCAACCACCTGCATGCCAGACCACAGAGCCTTTCCTTAAGCAAGCCTCCTCTTTCCTGCCCTGCACTCTGGCACCTGCTTCTCTCTGCCCAGAATGTCTTCATTCCCATCAGTCAACTTCTACTCAAAATTGCATGCCCAAGTAGGCTTTAAAATATGGTATTCTGGGTTCACTTTCCACCTTCCTTGAGGCAAGCTATAAGTGATAAATGTTAGCTGAATATATCAAGTTCTTTATTCCATCAGTCTGGAAATCTTATCAGAAAAAATAAATAAGGCCATCTTAACTTAGGAAAAGTATAATCAGTAGCTAAATAACCTAGTCTGGAGTTTTGCTGAGAACCAATACAAATCTTATGGGACTGTGGCTTCCAGAATTCAGCATATGTTTTTTAAGAGACAGAGGAGAGAAAACACGTGCACAAAAGAGGAGACTGACTTTTCCAGTTCCAACCTTCTTATTTCAGGGAGTCTCAAGTAACTGACAATGGGGCTGGTTAACAGGGGGACACGGGTGGTTAACACTAGGTAGGTGGATTTAGCAGTCTAATTGCTCATATTAGCAACTAACTTTCTACCTGGAATGTATTGCTTCTTTTCTAATATTAAGCCCCTATCATCTTTAAAGAAATCCAGAAATTAAAAAAACAAAAACCTAGAATCTTGGTGTTGATGACACAAAGAACTCATGATTTAATTTCAAAAGTTGAGTGGCACTATATAGTGCTTAAGTTTCCCATTAAACTCAATGCAACTTCCATTTTAAAAGAGTTCTAGGACTCTTACACCCAAAGAAAAAGCAAATGTACTCAACTCTTCCTCCTCACTCCTTCCAGCACCAACTTACTAATTTCATTCTAATTAAACATCCTCATTCTCATTCTTCTAGCTCCCCAAACTACAATTATTTGGCATTACTGAACACATTCCCATTATTTCTGAAGCTCCGTCCACTCCCAGTTTATCTGACCTTACTATTCGCCCAGAACAGGCTAGATGACACACAGAGCAGTGACTACCTCCCTGCTTGGATTCTCAAGACTAGCAAGGGTCTAGATGACACCTGCTATGCCAAACGAGCAGCATGATAGGGCACCCACTGCCTCTCCCTGGCCATCCATTTCACCTCAGACAGTAGTACAAAGCTCTTTCTTACTCTGAATTGAGGTCAGCTACTATGATCCACCCCACCTGAGTCTTCTCTCTTCTCCAAGCTAATCATTCCCAATCCTCTCAAGAATTTTTTTTTTTTTGAGACAGAGTCTTGCTCCTGTTGCCCAGACTGGAGTGCAGTGGCATGATCTTGGCTCACTGCAACCTCCGCCTCCCAGGTTCAAGTGATCCTCCTGCCTCAGCCTCCCGAGTACCTGGGACTACAGGCGCACACCATGCCCGGCTAATTTTTTTGTAATTTTAGTAGAGATGGGGTTTCACCATGTTAGCTAGGATGGTCTTGATCTCCTGACCTCGTGATCCGCCCACCTTGGCCTCCCAAAGTGCTGGGATTACAGGTGTGAGTCACCGTGCCCGGCCCTTGCTCTCAGGAATTTTTTATGTGAAATACATCTGTGGCTTCTGGCCATACTTACTACCTCTGAATATAGTTCATGGGCCTCCCAAATAAAATGCATTTTCCAGAATAGAATCAGTACTCTCTGTGTCAGCAGGAAGTGCCAAGGAAAACAGAACCATTGCCTCCCTTGTTCCAGACTCTGGGCTTCCAGTAATGCGACCCATTGCCTCCCTTGTTCTAGGCTCTGGGCTTCCAGTAATGCGACCCATTGCCTCCCTTGTTCCAGGCTCTGGGCTTCTAGTAATGCCACCTAAGGGCATGCTCACTTCCACGTCATTGAGTCGAGCTGACTTTACATCGACTAAAATGACTTTTTCCATGAGTGATGCTGATAAACTAGGTCTTCATTATATGCACATTTTTCCTGGCTTCCTGTCATTTGCAATTCTGTTCATTATGCCATTAAAGAGATCTATAAATAAAAATCATCATTCAAAAAACGAGATGAAAATGGGATAAAAAAAGTAGCACAGAACCATAGAACCCTCCCTTAGACAGCCAGCTCAACTAGTCACAAACGCCCTAAGGGTCTATTTTAAAAACATTTCCTCCACAAAAGCATCATGGAGAGGCTTTGCTAACTACTGCCGTCTAGAAACAAATATTCTCCTCCCCTACCTGCCTAACAACCCAATCCAAAACTACACAATAGGCTGGGAGAACATGGCTCAGGCTTCTGAATCTTTGCTGGTTAATAATCACTACTTTCTTTTCTGTGTGCTTGGAAAACTTTCTTTCATTTGTTCACTTGACAAATATGTAAGACCCAGCATGGGCCAGGCACATTAAGGAAGGAGGCAATAAAGAAGAGAGGAAGAGGGGAGGGAGAACAGAACAAGAAGTTCCAACCCAAGGATCCAACCCAACTTTGCACTGCTTTGCGTTTCAATCCAAACCCCATCTGGTCTGGAGGCTGCGTGGGGAGGGTGTGCATGCATGCTGCATTCTTCTGAGTCTCCATACTGCACAGGATGAAACCAGGTCAAAAAGACTTAGTTTAGATCCTAACTCTGCCACTTACTAGTGACATGGCCTTGTGTCGCTTAACCTCTTCCAGTCTTCATCTCTGAGGTATAAACTTGAGACAATAATAACTCTGAAGACTACAAGTCCCTGATGAAAATAACACCTGTGAAGAGTCTGACACTATGTCTGGCACACAGTAGGTGCTCAACTACTCTAAGTTTTCTTCTTCATTTCATCATTATTTCAGTCTCACCCCTAGGGCAAGGTAAACTTTAGTGCATAAGGTGAAAAGCATACACAATTCAAGTGACAATTTTAAAAGGCCACAAGGCCACTCTGGACTTCAACACACTCTTGCAATAGGTTCAAAGCAGCCAGTGCCCCCAGCCCAGTGTTGGAAAAGACTGCCATTTCTTCAGCTGTGCATCAGAGGAAGCAGCTGGTTTGAGTTTAGGAGACAAGATGGTAGTGAAAATGCTAGACTCGCAGGCAGTAAGCAAGATACTCTTACTAGAAGAGGCCCTAGGGAACAAAACCAATGATGGGAATGGCAGATTCGCAAGCCCCATCTCACCCTCACCCTCACCCTCACCCCAGAGCTCACACATGCTGGGTGGATGGCAGGCACGATGAAACAGGCATTTCTTTTCTGCCAAGCACACACAGTTAATCTCTTACCACTAGATTTCTGTGGGATGCACCTACAGCGTGCAGCCTGTCCCTGCCCTGCCCCCTACGCGCTCTCCTCCGTATCTTTTCTCCTGCTCCCTAAGTTTTCCTTTTTCTCGATGCTGCTGGTACTTTCCTGCATGGAACAGTCTTTGACTCACTACACACTTTTTCTGGGATCACTGCTTATACTAGAATTCCATGAGCAGCCTATATCCCCTTTGCTCTCTTAGAAGCATGAGTGGTGGATGGTCAGCACGCAGGTAGAGGGTGGGGAAGGCAACTCCAGGCACATGGTAACCCCCAGCTAGTTCTATGACCTTGGAGTCACCGGGTGATGCACAGTTCTCACCTGTGTGCTTCAAAGGTCGGATGGAAAGATCCCCCAAATGCTTTCCAGCTCAGAAATTCTAGATAATTTTGGGGTGTTCAATCAATTTGAAAGCTCCTACCACCAACCCCATCAGTTTCTTTCTACTTTTATGCTTTCCAAAGCTTCCAAAATCATTCTAAGGCTCCAGGTACATTTGGGATTCTCAGTTACTGAGGCTATCTGACTTAGGGCAATTCAGCTGCAGAACTTTGGAAAGTCTGCTCATAAGAAATTAAAAATATCATTCACATGCCAATAAGATGGAGGTAAAACAGACAAGAAAAGAATTACCTTGACAATTCATAACAGGCAACTAATGTGGATACATTAGAAATGTTTTGAGTGAATATGCAACAAAATGATCACAGCAAGCACTATTATAGTACTTACTATATGCCAAGAAGAATTTTAAGGGCTTTTTACAGATTATTGCATTTAATCCTCATTAGAAACTTAGGAGGCAGGCACCCCCAGCACTCCTCTTTTACAGAGGAGAAAGGCCAAGTTAACTGGCCTGAGGACTCATTAGGAAGTATCGGAGCTGTATTTGAAATTAGGTCCACTCCATAGCCTGTATTCTTAACTCTTTCTTGCTCTTAAAATTCTTCAGAACCTTGACGAGAGGGGCGAGAAGAAAAAACATTTTACTCACATTTGAGTTCCTCAAAATATCAACTCTATCTTTAAAATTATTTACATATCTTCAAAAACAAATAGCGCAAAATTCATATTTGAGTTTCACTTTCTAAGAGGGGACTGTATTCTAAATTTCTCCAGTGGCCTTACACAGAGTCATGGACATCTAAAGTATAGTTCTTGACCTTTTTAGGGGCACAAATGCCTTTGAGATCCTGACAAAAGCTATGAATCTGATCTCTTCTATAAAAGAAACAAACATATACACAGAAACAAAAAACTTTCTGCCTGTCATCCTGAGCTTCAGAGGCTTTTGGTTCATGCAGATCAGGTTAAGTACCTCTGATTGTAAACAGTGTTCCCCTCCCACCCTCCCACACACACACACACACACACACACACACGACACACGAGGGTACACTCTTTCTGTAAACATCATCTGCATAAGGAAGAACTTTCCAGCTCAGCACTCGCAGACATCTGCTGGCCATCAGTGGGGGTTTGACTGCATGGTCGCACTAACCAGTCACACTAAGTAGGGATCTGGGGCCTGCAGGTGGTGGGGAAAGACTGAGTGCACCATGAGAACCACCTACACCGAATCATCCAAATCATCATCGTAATAAACTTCCAAATCATCATCATCATAAATCATATTGAACATTTAGTGTTTCCTATGTGTCGGACACTGTGTTAAACCCATACTGAACATTTAGTGTTTGCTATGTGTCGGACACTGTGTTAAACCCATACTGAACATTTAGTGTTTCCTATGTGTCGGATACTGTGTTAAACCCATTGTATAGACTATCTCACTGAATCCTCACAACAAATGAGAAAACAGATGAGTACACTAGCCCAAAGGCATACACCTGGCAAGTTGAAAAGTCAGGGTCCATACTCTGGAATAGACTCCAAGCCTGTGCTCTTAAATTCTTCACTCTATGCCTCCAAACTTGGGCTCTCTGAGGATAAAACTCAGTGAAGAACGAAACCAAAGAGGTGTTATCTGCAGCCTTCTGTCGCCTCCTACCTGCCAAACCCATGAAAACAAATCCACCAATTTTATTTAGCAGTTTCTTCAAAAGCATTTGCCAGATGTCGGAAAATATTAAGCTAACAAATGCATTTATACCCCATCATAGTACATTCCACATCTCAGGAATATGTTCACTCCTTTTTGTGTTGAAGAATTTTAAAACTTTAAAAAAATTCTAAGTCCAAAAAGAACTATGTCTTGTTCACTTTGGATTCCCAAAGCCTGGCATAGTTCCTAGCTCAACAAATGTCTAGGAACATTCAACAAACGAAGGGGTGATACATTTTATCAAGAATTTGACATTCTAAAATAAATATCAAGGAATGGCTGTACCTAAAATTTGTGGTCATTATGTGTTAAAAGTTGTTTTTTTTTTTTTAAATGTGGAATTGTTTCATCTAATTTTTGCAAATATTTTAGTACACTCAAAAGGCACAAAGTCTCTGTAATAAGCAGGCAATAATTTATGACCTACAGTTTATATTCAGCAGCAACTCCTCCTTTCGTGAGGTGAACAGATTATCAGCATAGCATAGTTTGTGGCAACAAACAGGTTCTATCCAAAGCCGTCTCTTACTACTGAGGTTGAACATGAGCACTCAAAAACACAAAATCCCCAAAGACTAAATACTACCCTACTGACATTAAAAAAAAAAAAAAAAAGCTTTGTTTGAATTATAATATCAGCTTATAAGGAGAAAACGTGGAGATGTCAATCACCAGTACATACACCTATAGAAGTGTGAAAACTACAAAGAAAACCGACATATCACAACTGCTCCCAATCTCATTCTCCTGGGGTCCTAGCGCTAGTTAAAAACATGTGCTAGGAAGATTAAAAATCACTTATTTGCAAGACAAGGGCAAGAGTTACATCAAGGTAGATGAAATCTCCTACCCAGCCCAGCAAGTATGGGTCCCATCCACTAGGTGGTGCTCTCCACCACACTGTTCCTCAGTGAGCAGTACCGTACATTAAAATGACAACAGCCTAGTTTTAAGATGATTTGTCTCTTGAGGATATACATTTGGTTTAAGTTTCCACTGCAAAGTTAAAGTTCTTAAGATAGGTCATGCAGATCAATTGCTTCTGTAATCTGAAACTCAAAAGAGCAAGTAATATCTAAACAAGGGGAGGGGGTGGCCCTGAGCTTATAAGGGTCTCTAAGAGCCAGGAGACAGTCAGCCTGGCTACCTCTAATCTCACCATCAAAACCGTTACCTTGTTCAGTTTCTGCTTCACATCAGCGAACAGAATAGCAAAAGCAACTTCGAGCAGCGCATAGCAAGAACATACGTTCAACAACCATTCTGCTTGATAGATGTCAATAATTTACTCTCAACTGCTTTGTTAACATTTAAACCCCAAAAGTAGAAATGTTTTTGCTTTACTCAAACTGAATTTTTTCTCTTTTAGCAAAAACAAAAGCAAAGGAATGAATGTTCATTTTATCTTGAAGTTCTGAGAAAGAGGGTTTGGTAACAAGATATATGGCCTTGCCTCCAAAGTCATCTTTCAACTAAGTGAATGGGAATAAAATGCAGAGTATGTTGGCCTTGACCAATAATACAAATGTCCAAATTCCAAGCAAAAGCCAGGGTCTTGCTTCATCATTCCCTGTCCTCAAAAATATACAGATTCCTTTTTTCCTTTTTCCCATAATAAGGAAAGTCATTATGATCGTCTTTGGAGTAAACAAGGCAAGAAACTCAAAGCACTTCAATACACATGCAAAATATTTTTTTTTTTTTTTTTTTTTTTGGTAGAGACGAGGTCTGGCCATGTTGCTAAGGCTGGTCTCAGACTCCTGGGCTCAAGCAATCTGCGGGCCTCAGCCTCCCAAAGTGCTGGGATTATAGGCATGTGCCACCACACCGGCCAGAAAATATTATTTCAAGAAATAAGTTACAGAATGGTCTAATAACAACATCTTCTTTGCCTGGAAAAAAATGAAAAGGTAAAACTTAGTGGTTTCTAGAATTTAAAGAAACTAGCAAATTGCCAACAGCTTAGTTTTACAAAATGAGGGTTCATCTGCTAAAAATGGATTGCTACTTAAGTATTCAAACTAACATAAAATAATCACTTCATAACATTTGCTAGAAAAAAAATGTGTGAAAACTACCAGAAAAATAATAGGTCCTGAGCAGTATATTAAAGCTTTTGATTTTGAGACTCAAATTATATCTTTTCATTCTACATGAGTTCGTACTTTCTTTGAACAAAAAAAATAAGGTCCTGTATCTGAATTCAGTTCACTGTGAAAGCTTTACATGTAAAACTAGTACATGCAATGTAATCCCCTTTAACAGTTTTTCAGACAATTAATTAGGTAAAGCATTTGAAACACCATCATACAAAAAATTTTCATTCTTATTGCAATGAATTTCACTCAGAATCACATATCAATTTGTAAGTAATAAATTTATAATAAAAATGTAACACTATCTGCCCCCCACAAATACATATACACTTTTAAGAGATACACATAATCATGTACCTAGGAAAGGAAAGCAAAACTTCACAATGTTCAAGAAATCTTTCGAAAGCTCTACAGCATTAGTTAGCATTATCTGATCAAATATTAGCATGACCACTATTTTCAAAACAGCCCATATGTAACAATAGCCAAAGGGGGCATCTTCCTACACTTACACTATTACTCTAGTAGAACAGACAAATTTCCTTAAGAATTGGAGTTGTACTGAACACAAAATGCCGATTTGCAATTGTGAGGTCAATCTTATAACAATGAGATTTAAAACAAATTTCAGATTAAGGTTTTAAATTTGTATTCATTCTCTATACTGTGGTATATTTCAATAATTACACAAACTAAAACATTTTCCCTCCTGTTTTTTCTCCAAAAGATTCTCTACAGATGCTTATTTTGTAAAATGCAGCTTAAAACTTATTGGACACTAAGGATTTTGTTTTTTACATGGAATCTATAAATACGTGCAAGATTTCTGTGCCCATAATTGGAAAAGGGCACAGAGACTCCTATAACAATCACTAAGGACGCTCTTAAAAACAAAAAACTTCATCCATGTTCATGCTGAATAATTAACATTTAACCTTTATTTTAAATTACAGCCAAAGTCTTTGTTTCAAATCCACATAAATCACTGTTCTTCTCTCTGCAAATACATTTTTAGAGAAAACATTATTAAAAGTTACATCTGACTTTAATAGAGTTTCCCATTTGCTTTTGCATGTTTATTATCAAACTCTAATCATTACATTTCCAAACTTATTTATACTTTCACACAAACTTCCAAAGTTTTCCCAACTTAAATAAAAACCCACAAAAACTGTGGGAAATGTTTTGCTTGAAAGATAAAAGCAAAGTGGTCCAAATGTACATTTGTAATAATCAGTGTTTACTTTTGTTGTCCAAACACTCAGCTTATAGCACTTTCAATATATGCATTCAACTTAATTTTCTTGTCTCTTAAAAAAAAAAAAAAAGCGGGAAAGTGTTTTCTTTCCCCGTTTTGCTCTCAAAATATAAACTCATTTAATGCAAAGCATTCCCAGATCAGGTATGTTTTAAACTACAAGCATGTCTAGCCTCAACAGCATTCATCCATATTATATACAAAACGCCATTTCTTTCAAAACTTCACTCTGGACATTTTATAAATCTAATTTCACTTTTCCTAAAACATGAGGATGTTTTACTATATCAGGCTCAATTAAAGTTTTAGTAAATAAATATAACAAAAGAAATTATACCATAATACTAATGTAGGAAAAGGATATATATTAATTTCATTTACTGAAAATGTTGAGGGTTTTTTCCTTGAAGTGTCTCTACTATAGATTTTACACTACATTTATTAAAATATGACAAACCTTTAACCTGGGAACAATTTACCAGTTAACATTATCTAAAGAAAGAGGAAGCATACTTTGGGTAAGTAAAACACTGGAAACGATTTATGCTGCCTTTTTTCGAAGCTGCTTAGAAAATGGCTATGTACTTTTAAAAAATAATCATTAAAACAGTCTAACGGTCGTCTTGTGATATAGTTGATCACAAGCCTAGTGATGCCATCTAATTCTAAAGACTGAAATGTGCCTCTCAAAGGGATCTATCTAGTGCATCCACAGTGTAATATAAGTTACAGGTAATGAAACTAAAAGTAAGATTTCCTAATAGAATGAACATATTTTAAAGTTTTATGATTGACAAAAGACTTCTTTTTTTTAGCCATTAAAAAACTAAAAGTATCCTGACAAGAGATTCTGGTTTTGAAGTATGTCACACCCCGGTTACCCAGCCATGAATCTCAGTTCATTTTTTAAAATGAGGTCTATTTCCTGTAATTTTAGATATTTTAGAGTATAATTATTTTACATTTTATGATGCCTTTGGGGTATCATTACAAATATTTTTACGTGTTTAAACTCAGGAAAGAAAAATTAAGTAATAGCTTCTCTTATAGGGAGCTGTCAACTCTCTCCCGAACAAAAATCTTTGTTTTAAAGCAATCTAGAGATTTATATTCCTAGTAACCATAGAAATTAATCTTAAGCTTTAGAGAAAAAATTGCATAAAATGCTCTTTATTTAATTAAAATCAGAGCTCGTTCTTAGAAATAAGAACCTTCTTTTAAACAGAAAGAATTTTCCACAGAGTGTAAGTGTTTTAACTCAAGGTGGTACTCTTTGTGATCAATGAATCACACACATTTAATTGACTTTTGAATTGTGCGCATAGAAAGTTAAGTCCTTTGTGGGAAGGGATTCGCTCAGGGACTATACTCACTGAAAACCTTTCGTAAGAAAAGAAAGTGAAACACAGCATTCAAACAATGTTGTAGATTATCTGAGTGTGAGCAAGAAAAAAAGCATAAAGAAAAGCATTTAACAATAACAATTAGGAGAATCACTCATAGGGGAACTCACTTTGTTTTTATTAGGAAACTGAAAATAATTTTCAGCGTGCCTTAGTATGACGATCCATCAACACATCATAAATCAAATTTCATTTTGTGATGACTATCACTTTCTATTTCACATGCTTTAAAAAAGAGACATGTTCTGAATTCTGCTTATCACCATATGACTAAGAAGTTTATTTCAGATTTAGAAACCAGTCGAGGATGTCTGGGGCACTCTACAATGCTCTGCTTAGCCACTCTCTTCCCGAGTAGTCTGAAAAAAATGTGTGTATTTAAGAGATGGTAATGACAAACTCCTCAAATATTTTGAAAATGTCAAAGTTTTCAAGGCTTATGAAATTCAGATTCCGGGCAAATCTGCATACTTCCAAATTTAACTTACATGAGATTTAAAATTCATGGCTTCAGATTTTTCTCTGCATAATAAATAATTTTAAAAGTTAGCCACATTCTGATTCCCATTATTATATTTTTAAAAACCCACTTATTTGGAAAAAAAGATATTGCTGATCATGTCATAAAATATTAAATATCCATAAAGTGCTCAGAAAGTGTACTGTAAACACCAAGTAAAGTCAAACTGCAATATTTCTGCTTTCAGACAATCAAAGTCTTTGGAGAGGCCTGAAGTAGGTGTTTCTCCACACACGTTTAGGCACCACTAAAAATGCTACACATTATCATTTTCTCTACACAACCTCAATTTTTGGAAAAGGCAAAGGCATTTTCCTCCCACACTGCCCATGGCTAATTCCACAGTCCTACAAAGAGAAAATTTACTAGGCACTTAAGGGAATCAAGGCATCGTGGTACATGTAATGAGTTGCAGAAAGAGACAGAAAGTGATTAGGAATTGTAAATTGTAGGTAGTTTCCACTGTATTTAATAGACACTACAGCATATTCACCTTGGTAGTTCTAAAAACTATTCCTCTATGATAGAAAAAAATTGTTTTTGTTTAGCTGGGAGAAATATTGTTAGGTGGGAGAAATGCTGATTCAAATGACGCATCTTGTTATCTTCATTGTAGGCTGCACACTTCCACAGCAACTGGTCCTCCAAGTACATATCATGAATTTTCACTTTTAATTCAAATTATAATAATCAACAATATAGAAATCTAAAAATTTATACTAAAGCATCAATAGAAAATATTAATAGTGGTTTAAAAATAACTGCAGAGCATAATGCTGTTTTGAAGTTTTTACAACATGGTTACAAAAACAAAATGTTGGTGTTCTACTAGAAATGTAGTTGGAATATCTTCATTCCCCTCTGTTTTTAACTTTATACATGCAAGAAATTATGAAGATGCAACAGGCTCATTTTCTTGGGAAAACAGAAGAACTGGAAAGAGGTTCGTGGGCTTTCAAGCACACATGGTTTGAGTGTCTTTAACTCTTTTCCCTCTCATGCAAGAAAAGTCAACAAGGTAAATATATGTTATTTTCAGTTCCTCCATAGGCCCATATCCCATGGTAGTGTCCTTAAGGATTTCATCCCAAAGTCTTACACTGGGGCCAGGTAAGCTAGGCCTACAACATTGTTTTGAGGGTTACATAACATATACATGAGCACAGAGGTGACAGAGAAGACAAATGCTACGAAGTAAAAACTAATAATGATCACAGCACCAAGAAAGTATGTATTCACTATTTGTACACTACATATTGTACAGTATATCTATTTGGGCTCACAGTGTACCCTTGGTCAAGTTCCTTCTCCAGGCTTCAATCCTTGCTGATAAAATGAAGAGGCTGCATTCCCTGATCCCTAGGTCTATTCCAGCTCCCCAAATTCCCTGGCTTCTTGCATCTGACTGAAGACTGAACAGTTTCCAGTGATTTTTCATATCCAAGTCCTCTCGGTGTGCTTCACTTACAAGGGAATGTATTTAGCATTCATTTCTGATGACTACATTACAGAGCACATTCCATATTTCACTGAATCTTCACAACAGTCCTCTCATATTCTCACTTCTCCCATTTTATAGGTAAGAACAGTGTGGCTCAGATATGTTAGACTTGCTATTTAATCCTAGATCTATCTTATTAACTATCCATGTTCTTCCCCTGATGCAAAAATAACAATATATTGAATCACATGCTGAGGAATTAACAGTCAAGCACCAGGTTATGTGTAAAATGCTGTGCACAGGTTACATACAGGTGGGAAGCATCTCCCTATCTCCATGGTGCCTGTCTTACAGCGCTAAACCAAAAAGCTGTGTGTCCTTAATTGCAAAAGGTCATTAGGAGCCCCACATGTGCCAAGAAATTAAGGCAAGAAGAGATTACAAAGGTCTAGAAAACAGAGACAGAGTAACTTTTAACCTGAAAGCAGAGGAGGGAAGATCTGAGTGGTCTCATATAGGGCCCTGTAGAAGAAGTTATTTATCCCNAAAAAAAAAAAAAAAGCGGGAAAGTGTTTTCTTTCCCCGTTTTGCTCTCAAAATATAAACTCATTTAATGCAAAGCATTCCCAGATCAGGTATGTTTTAAACTACAAGCATGTCTAGCCTCAACAGCATTCATCCATATTATATACAAAACGCCATTTCTTTCAAAACTTCACTCTGGACATTTTATAAATCTAATTTCACTTTTCCTAAAAACATGAGGATGTTTTACTATATCAGGCTCAATTAAAGTTTTAGTAAATAAATATAACAAAAGAAATTATACCATAATACTAATGTAGGAAAAAGGATATATATTAATTTCATTTACTGAAAATGTTGAGGGTTTTTTCCTTGAAGTGTCTCTACTATAGATTTTACACTACATTTATTAAAATATGACAAACCTTTAACCTGGGAACAATTTACCAGTTAACATTATCTAAAGAAAGAGGAAGCATACTTTGGGTAAGTAAAACACTGGAAACGATTTATGCTGCCTTTTTTCGAAGCTGCTTAGAAAATGGCTATGTACTTTTAAAAAATAATCATTAAAAACAGTCTAACGGTCGTCTTGTGATATAGTTGATCACAAGCCTAGTGATGCCATCTAATTCTAAAGACTGAAATGTGCCTCTCAAAGGGATCTATCTAGTGCATCCACAGTGTAATATAAGTTACAGGTAATGAAACTAAAAAGTAAGATTTCCTAATAGAATGAACATATTTTAAAGTTTTTATGATTGACAAAAGACTTCTTTTTTTTAGCCATTAAAAAACTAAAAGTATCCTGACAAGAGATTCTGGTTTTGAAGTATGTCACACCCCGGTTACCCAGCCATGAATCTCAGTTCATTTTTTAAAATGAGGTCTATTTCCTGTAATTTTAGATATTTTAGAGTATAATTATTTTACATTTTTATGATGCCTTTGGGGTATCATTACAAATATTTTTACGTGTTTAAACTCAGGAAAGAAAAATTAAGTAATAGCTTCTCTTATAGGGAGCTGTCAACTCTCTCCCGAACAAAAATCTTTGTTTTAAAGCAATCTAGAGATTTATATTCCTAGTAACCATAGAAATTAATCTTAAGCTTTAGAGAAAAAATTGCATAAAATGCTCTTTATTTAATTAAAATCAGAGCTCGTTCTTAGAAATAAGAACCTTCTTTTAAACAGAAAGAATTTTCCACAGAGTGTAAGTGTTTTAACTCAAGGTGGTACTCTTTGTGATCAATGAATCACACACATTTAATTGACTTTTGAATTGTGCGCATAGAAAGTTAAGTCCTTTGTGGGAAGGGATTCGCTCAGGGACTATACTCACTGAAAACCTTTCGTAAGAAAAGAAAGTGAAACACAGCATTCAAACAATGTTGTAGATTATCTGAGTGTGAGCAAGAAAAAAAGCATAAAGAAAAGCATTTAACAATAACAATTAGGAGAATCACTCATAGGGGAACTCACTTTGTTTTATTAGGAAACTGAAAATAATTTTCAGCGTGCCTTAGTATGACGATCCATCAACACATCATAAATCAAATTTCATTTTGTGATGACTATCACTTTCTATTTCACATGCTTTAAAAAAGAGACATGTTCTGAATTCTGCTTATCACCATATGACTAAGAAGTTTATTTCAGATTTAGAAACCAGTCGAGGATGTCTGGGGCACTCTACAATGCTCTGCTTAGCCACTCTCTTCCCGAGTAGTCTGAAAAAAATGTGTGTATTTAAGAGATGGTAATGACAAACTCCTCAAATATTTTGAAAATGTCAAAGTTTTCAAGGCTTATGAAATTCAGATTCCGGGCAAATCTGCATACTTCCAAATTTAACTTACATGAGATTTAAAATTCATGGCTTCAGATTTTCTCTGCATAATAAATAATTTTAAAAGTTAGCCACATTCTGATTCCCATTATTATATTTTAAAACCCACTTATTTGGAAAAAAAGATATTGCTGATCATGTCATAAAATATTAAATATCCATAAAGTGCTCAGAAAGTGTACTGTAAACACCAAGTAAAGTCAAACTGCAATATTTCTGCTTTCAGACAATCAAAGTCTTTGGAGAGGCCTGAAGTAGGTGTTTCTCCACACACGTTTAGGCACCACTAAAATGCTACACATTATCATTTTCTCTACACAACCTCAATTTTGGAAAAGGCAAAGGCATTTTCCTCCCACACTGCCCATGGCTAATTCCACAGTCCTACAAAGAGAAAATTTACTAGGCACTTAAGGGAATCAAGGCATCGTGGTACATGTAATGAGTTGCAGAAAGAGACAGAAAGTGATTAGGAATTGTAAATTGTAGGTAGTTTCCACTGTATTTAATAGACACTACAGCATATTCACCTTGGTAGTTCTAAAACTATTCCTCTATGATAGAAAAAAATTGTTTTGTTTAGCTGGGAGAAATATTGTTAGGTGGGAGAAATGCTGATTCAAATGACGCATCTTGTTATCTTCATTGTAGGCTGCACACTTCCACAGCAACTGGTCCTCCAAGTACATATCATGAATTTTCACTTTTAATTCAAATTATAATAATCAACAATATAGAAATCTAAAATTTATACTAAAGCATCAATAGAAAATATTAATAGTGGTTTAAAATAACTGCAGAGCATAATGCTGTTTTGAAGTTTTACAACATGGTTACAAAACAAAATGTTGGTGTTCTACTAGAAATGTAGTTGGAATATCTTCATTCCCCTCTGTTTTAACTTTATACATGCAAGAAATTATGAAGATGCAACAGGCTCATTTTCTTGGGAAAACAGAAGAACTGGAAAGAGGTTCGTGGGCTTTCAAGCACACATGGTTTGAGTGTCTTTAACTCTTTTCCCTCTCATGCAAGAAAAGTCAACAAGGTAAATATATGTTATTTTCAGTTCCTCCATAGGCCCATATCCCATGGTAGTGTCCTTAAGGATTTCATCCCAAAGTCTTACACTGGGGCCAGGTAAGCTAGGCCTACAACATTGTTTTGAGGGTTACATAACATATACATGAGCACAGAGGTGACAGAGAAGACAAATGCTACGAAGTAAAACTAATAATGATCACAGCACCAAGAAAGTATGTATTCACTATTTGTACACTACATATTGTACAGTATATCTATTTGGGCTCACAGTGTACCCTTGGTCAAGTTCCTTCTCCAGGCTTCAATCCTTGCTGATAAAATGAAGAGGCTGCATTCCCTGATCCCTAGGTCTATTCCAGCTCCCCAAATTCCCTGGCTTCTTGCATCTGACTGAAGACTGAACAGTTTCCAGTGATTTTCATATCCAAGTCCTCTCGGTGTGCTTCACTTACAAGGGAATGTATTTAGCATTCATTTCTGATGACTACATTACAGAGCACATTCCATATTTCACTGAATCTTCACAACAGTCCTCTCATATTCTCACTTCTCCCATTTTATAGGTAAGAACAGTGTGGCTCAGATATGTTAGACTTGCTATTTAATCCTAGATCTATCTTATTAACTATCCATGTTCTTCCCCTGATGCAAAATAACAATATATTGAATCACATGCTGAGGAATTAACAGTCAAGCACCAGGTTATGTGTAAAATGCTGTGCACAGGTTACATACAGGTGGGAAGCATCTCCCTATCTCCATGGTGCCTGTCTTACAGCGCTAAACCAAAAGCTGTGTGTCCTTAATTGCAAAAGGTCATTAGGAGCCCCACATGTGCCAAGAAATTAAGGCAAGAAGAGATTACAAAGGTCTAGAAAACAGAGACAGAGTAACTTTTAACCTGAAAGCAGAGGAGGGAAGATCTGAGTGGTCTCATATAGGGCCCTGTAGAAGAAGTTATTTATCCCTTCCTCATCCTGCCTCATAAGGCCCCCGGATGATTCCAATGTACTATCAGGGTTGACAGCCACTGAAGTAGGAGCCACAGAAAAGTGGCTAAGCATGGACTTTGGAATCAGACTGCCTGGACCTAATACAGGCTGACATTCATGAACTATACAGCATTCCAAACTTACTTAACCTGCCGTTGCCTCAGTTTCCTCACTTGTAAAATGGGAAAGATAATAGTACATGCCTCAGAGTGTGTGTGAGGATGAAATGCAAAGGGCCTAGAAAAGTGCCTGGCATATGTAAGTACTAGACTAATACTGGAAGACCTCAAATGTCTAGTGAAGGAATTCTGTAAGCCAACAATGTTAAAATGTTCTCTTACAAATGATGGAGACATAAGATGGCAGCTTTCTTCTTTCTTTTCTCTTCTCTTCTCTTCTTTCTCTCTCTCTCTCTCTCTCTCTCTCTCTCTCTCTCTCTTTCTGAGACAAGGTCTTGCTCCATCACACATGCTGCTGTGCTGTGACATGATCATACCTCAACGCAGCCTCAAACTTCTAGGCTCAAGCAACCCATCCGCCTCAGCCTCCCAAGTAGCTGGGATTACGGGCACGTGTGTCTGGCTAATTTTCTTTTTGGAGAGACAAGGTCTTGCTATGTTGCCCATGCTGGTTTCAAACTCCTGGCCTCTGGAGATCCTCCTGCCTTGGCTTGCTTTCTTTTATATTTAAATTGTATACTTAAATGCAAAAAAAAAAAAAAAAAAAAAAAAAGAAATCTTATATTAGTCCATCTCCAGCACCTCCCCAGACCAAATTTTAAACAGGAAAATGACCTAATAAAATTCATTTTTAGGCAAATGAATTTTGTTGAGTAAACTCAAGTTTTTAATCCTAGTGCAAAGAAATCGAACAAGTTAAAATGCAAAATAGAATAGCACAGCAGTGGTACTATCTGTCCATATTCCCATTACAGGCTCTAAAAATTATTCATGTTTGTAATACTGGGAAGGTGAATAAGAACATCTATGATTATCAGATAATGCAATTTTTTAATCCTATAGTTGAACTATATTTCCTCAAATAATGTACCTTCATTAAGGCACCTTTACACTTTCCATATACACTTTCAAAAACGAGATTTCTCTCTTTCTATAAATTCTTTACATTTCCAAGAGAAAGGTAAAGCAAATAATATAAGATCCTCCATTTAAAAATGAAGAAACTGAGTGTCCGAGGGACTTGCCAAGGTTGCCAATAAGCGAGATGAACACTGATTTCTTAAACAGCAATGCCAGTGGTGAGGTAAGGGAGAGGCCTAGGCAGCAGGATGAACTGGCACCCAAAAATCACTGAGGCTCTCACAACCTGATAATCCCCCATCTCCAAACACAGTCCAGTGAGATCCTGTGTCTTGGTTATGAGAACAGCCTCACAGCTGATCACTGTCTCCTGCTGAACCACTGCAGCCAACCTGCCATCAAGTCCTCCAGCTTCTACATCTTTAAGGGCTCCTAAATTCACTCCCTTTCACTCACCCCATCAGCCTCACTCTTGGATTCCTCACTTGTGGCCCTGTGTTTGCAGTCTCTACCCTTTCTAATGCAACATCCACTCTCCCACACCACCTACTGAGCTTACCCAAGCCTTTCTGCTAAGGAGGAAAAGTTTAGGCCTAACATATTTGTGCTATTTTATAATCAGGAGCTTCTGCATGTCATTCTTAAGCCTTGGATGGTGCTGCCCAATCCAACCGTGGGTAGAAAGGCTGACATCTTCTCTCTAATCCTTTCTATGCTAAACAGCTGTCTCACCATGAGTCTGGGGAAAAAACTGCCACCAGTCATGTTACACTATGGTGTCATGCAGGAGACTAAAATTCTGTAAGCCTTAAGCACTTAGGATGCAAAAAAGAACAGATGCCTGAAATAACTAGATGATATGCATGGGAAGCAGCGACTTACATACCCGTCGAAGGAGGTCGGGAGAACTCCTTCGTAAGGCCAGGACAAACTAGCCTGCATCTAAAGAAGACTTAAGTAGAGTGCCTAGACAATGTCAGGGTGGGCGTCTTAATGGTTTACGTGAAACAAACCCCACAAAGCCGGCGTTTCAACCAGAGCAGTTTGTGAGGATGACGGCTCCAAATCTAGGCCCTGGATTGGCTGTACTGGCCCACGGCGGACACTGCCCAGGATCCCCCTCCGGCTCCAGGGCCAGGGGCGAGGGGAAGACAAGATGACTCCCACACTCCCCAGTACAAGAAGGTCTCCTTCGTATGGGGTCAGGATAGCTCGACCTCCAGTTTACTCTCAGAAGTACAGGCTGAATTCCCAGGATTACTGGACAATATGCCAAGGAGGAGCACAGACTTCTGTTTTCTAAAACGCTTAGAATGCACCATCATGGCAGAAAAACCAGGGGGAGAAATGTTGTACTTAATCATCACTGACTGATCAGGCCCTGGAACTAGAACCTGTTACTTTATTACAGCATGTGATTAACACCGAAAACAGCAATGAATAACTAAATGTCTATTCACTCACTCGAAATCACTTATGTAACACTATGCACCAGAGCTTTATACTGTCCTACAAACATTAACTCATTTAATCCTCATTAATGACTTAATAAGGTTGTCATTATTTTATACATGAGAAAACTGATTATCCCGATTTTACACAGGAGAAAACTGAGGCCCATAAAGGTTAAGTACTGTGCTCAATGTCCCTCAGCTAGTACACAGTAGAACTGGATTGAAACCCAGTTAATCTGTCTCTAGAATCTTCGCACCTAACTCCTGTCCATACTGCCTACCATGTTATCACTGCCCTAAACACAAATAAGATCTGCTGATAAAAAAATTGTTCGCCGATCCTCAGAATCACCTTGTCCTATTTTCCTGAGATGTATCAACTGTATTTAGAATAAAATTTATCTTGTTCCTGCAGAGGTAAACTAACATCAACTTTACCTTCCAAGACACAAGAATGTAAGGAGATAATATGCCTCTGTCCAGAGAGAATGTATTCACAGGTGTTTCCATCTAAGGTCTATGGTCTGTCAAAGAAAGGGATGATTACCAATTCATGTAAATGGGCGATGTTGTGTTTTCCTATGTACTAAAATTAGTCATATAAGACTTTAATAACTATATTAATTAGGAAATTCAAACTTAGTCATCCTTTTCTAGATAAGGGGAACTCTTGTTCCACAGAAACTCAGTGCATGCTGTTTTCATAAAGAAAACTTACAACTCATGTATGTATGTCTTCCCTAAAGTTGAAAGCTTTTTTTCTTTTAGATTTTTTTTTTTTTTTTCTGAAGGGAGGCACTGCCAGCAAAAAGAAGCAAGTAGATTTGCAGTGACTTTTCTTCGCAAAATAGTACTGGATAATAAGATCAATGATGATAATAAACTGCCCAAAATAATATTACTGCCAAGATATCAGAAAGGTGTCCCTATTAGACTTGCTACATCTTAAAACACTAAATTAGAACACAGTAGCACTGGTGGTTTTCGTTTGTTTTGTATCTTCAATCCTCAGCCCAAAGACTGGCACATAATAGGTACTCCATTAATATTTACTGAATAAGTAAATAAAAATAAGCACCTGTGTTTGGGCTATCATTGGTCCAATCCAAAATCAAAGACTTCATAATCTCTCCAAGGAGAACACTTTCGTGATACTAATTCACTGGTGTACAAACACTAACAATTTGAGGCTATCATGAATTTACACAAGACAAATTTCAAAATTTATCCTAGTGCCTAACAAACTTTCCTTAAAAGATCTTTTCTTTCAAATTAAAAACAGTAGCTTTATTAATGCACAACCCACTTCAAATTTGAAACACAACTCTAAACCATACCTTGTGGAATGGAAAGCCATAATTGTAATGTGGAATGAGACCAACTGAAATCAATATCAGAAATGTGAAGTAAGTAAATACTTTTTTTCCTGGGGGTAGTATAAAACGTATGAAATTACAGTAGTAAGAAGTTATTAATTTGAAATTATAAAGTGGAATGGAGGACTTCAAAATATTCAAAGATTTTTCAAAGAATTCTGAAAGCAAAGAAAACCATACTGTGCTCTGGAAAAACTTACCTTTTAGAAAAACAGCATTTCATTTGCACAGCTGCTTGCCCATGTTGTACTGCAAAGAAACAGCAATATGGATCCTACCAAGCCTAGCACTGATTAAAGCTGCATTTTTGGATTCACAGGTATTCACTGATTGGCTTCTACACAAACATTCATTATTCAATAGCTAATCCAACTTAATCATTAAACCCGAACCAGGTGAGAACAGGAACTGTCAAGTTACTTATACAATAGAACATTCTGTCGAGGAGATTTACGAAAATTTCAACAATCACTGGGCAAAAAATCACTAGTAGCAGAATGTTATCGTCAAGTCAGAGGAATTAACTAGTAGGCACTCCGAACTGCTTGCTAAATGAAAGAATAAAGGAATGTTCGTTCAGTGGGGGGAAATGGCTTTTCAAACCGACTTTTTTTTTTTTTCAAATAAAATGACTGCTGTTTAAAACACTTATTTGTGGATTTGACCCAACTGCTCATGTTCCAAATGGGTCACTGTCCCTAACCACTGGGATCCTCACCATGGGGGCAGAGGTGAGGCAGCTGTGTGTGACTATCCCAGCACAGGCATCAGGGACTATGTGTCTATGATTCTATCTCCAATGGGATTTTCAGAGTTTTCTATCACTTGGTGTCACAAAAAAATTTAGCTCTTCAATTATGTTTAAAATTTCTTTTCTCCAACCTTATTTTCTGCTTACAGTGGAGAGTTTATGAGATATGCAAAATACAAGGAGGAAAATAAAATCAGTCCATAATAACATCACCAAGAAAGAAACTCTTTCATCACTGTAATATATTCTTTTCCATTTTATGCATATAACTTGACCCTGTGAGGCCATGGGTTCCCCAACCACGGATGGAAAATATTTTTTAAAAAGGATGGTTGCACCTGTACTGAACATGTGTAGATTTTTTTCTTGTTACTATTCTCTAACCAAAACAGCATAACAACTATTCACGAAGTACATACATTGTATTGGGTTTTATAAGTAATCCAGAGAAATAAACAGGAGGATGTCTGTAGGTTATACACAAATACTACACCTTTTTATCAGCGACCTGAGCATCCACAGAGTTTGGTATCCACAGGCAGTCCTGACACCAATCCCCTGAGGATGCCAAGGGATGAGCGTATGGCCCTCACATAAGCAAACCATATGACATGTAATTTCTATATTTTACTTACTATACTCAACAATGTAATGAGTACATCCCCTTGAAGATACAAATTCTTCTAAAAAATTACCTTTAATGGCTACATAACATTTCATTGTTTAAATTTACTATAATTTGGCCAGGAGCAGTGGCTCATACCTGTAATCCCAGCGCTTTGGGAGGCCAAGGCTGGTGGATCACCTGAGGCCAGGAGTTCAAGACCAGGCTGACCAACATGGTGAAACCCTGTCTCTACTAAAAAACACAAAAATTAGCCGGGCATGGTGGTGGGTGCCTGTACCCTCAGCTACTTGGGAGGCTGAAGCAGGACAGCTGCTGGAACCCAGGAGATGGAGGTGGCAGTGAGCCGAGATGGCACCATTATACTCCAGCCCAGGCCAACAACAGCAAGACTCTGTCTCAAAAAAAATAAAATACAATAAAAATTTTACCATAATTTAACAGCTTCTCTGTTGTTGGACACCTAGTTTGTTTCTTCTAATTTTTTATAAGGACAAATTATGCTGTAATGAACATCTTTTTGCCAAACTATACCAGAGTATTTTTGTACACTAAACCTTTGTCTGATTTTGTCATTCCTTAACATAACAGCTTTAAAAAGGAGTTACAAAGTTAAAAGTTAGGAGCATCTCTGAAAACATAGCCACATTTTTGCTACATGGTTTCTCATTCTGTTTGCCTCACAGCACCCCTCCCAGCCTCCTAGGCAGGCAGGCCACACTCTGGGACCATTGCTGCCAACTCCCTCTCACTGTCTGTCAGAATGACTGCATTTTAAAACAGTGAACAGCATGATTATTCCAATGCAATTAAACCCAATTATTTCACTCGTTAGTAATTATTAATATCTTCTCTACACGAGGGAAAATAAGACCTCAGTTTCCTCATCTGGAAAATGAGGGGAGTCACACTACATGACCTCTCAGGCTGTTTTGCGTTCTAACATTCTATGATTCTTATCTTCTGCTGTGGAGACACCGAGTTTAGGTTCACAAGACACTAACAGAAGAATATAATGTAACCTATTCACTTAAAGCTGTTCAGATGTTATTTAATCTTGCTTCTCTGGAAGCAGTTCATGAACAATAATTCTGCAAATTGGAAATACTTAAATACAATTGCCATGCTGTTTTATAAAAAGAAAGATAACATTTACTTCTGGTATTTAAATACACAACCCAGTTTTTGATTCTCAATTCAGGCTCCATAAAACTAGATTCCACAGCTGGAAATTCTGATTCAAACTTGTAACTTCACAGAAAACCAGATGCTACATTAAAGTAAGATTTCCTAGAGAAGTATAGCATTTTAAAAGGCAACTGAAAATCTGTATTAGATTTTCTCAGAAAAACAGAAACCTCCAGGATACTCCTAAGCATTAAGAACCTGCACATTATCAGAAAGATGAAGCTGTCAATCTGCAGTTAATATGTCTAAACAGCATAGAACATACTCATTCGATGTACACACAAAGACTTCTATTAGGTGTAATATACCTAAAAGTATCTGCCAGATACCTCGAAAGCACTATAGGCCAAAGGGAAACAAACAACAGCACTATTTTTTAATCTTGTGAAAATTACATTAGTATAAAATGTACCAAAAACACCCTAACATTGTTTTAGTAAAGAATTTGAGTGGAACCTTACTACTTGAAAACAGTATAAAACTACCTAAAACAATGTAATTGGGAAAACAGAGAAAAGAATTTAGGGAAATTGGCAGTGTTACTAAGTTAGCAAGAAGCTAGGAGTCAATAAAAACTTTACTTGTAAAAGAATATTTCTGTTCTTGAAAATTAACTTCATGGCATAAAAGACTACTCAAGGATAAAACTTTCCCTTTTATATCTTTTCAAATGAAACTGAAAAGGTTCACAGGTTTGGAGTCAAATTTTACATAAAAAGTTTTTCCCAGTATTCATTATCAGTGAAAAAAAAATTTATTGAGTTATTACTAGATGCCTTGAGTTGAGGAAATTGTGTTGAAGAAAACACACACACACACACACACACAGCTCTTTGCCCTGTTGTAGCTTTCAGCAGCAGTCCACACAGTGGAGGGATGGGCATCCCTGGAAGTGGAGGCTGAATTGCTAAGGTGTGTGGGGCACACGTAATTTTAAGGGAACTGATGTCTAGATCCCCAACCTTCATCTGTCTTCTTCCTACGCAGCTCTGCATGAGAACCTGCCATAACCCACATTTCATTGGCTCTACTTTCCCACATGCCCGATGCAATCTCCTTCTTCTACTTCGGAACACAGAGTTCTCACCAAACCCGCCCCCACTATGCTGCACCGTCCCAGATATAAAAACCTCAAACATAACGACGCTCAGAAATCTTGGGGAAGCTGAGAACGTGAATGACTCTAATGACTGGACAACAGAGCCTCTCACAAGTCAAAGGCTCCCAATTTTTTTCCATCCAACAAAATTAATAGAGGATCTAACTGAGTTGTCGTCTGACAGGTCACTAAAAAAAGTTAATGCAGTTTTGGCATGTAATTCAGAGGAAGTTCCAAGAAGTGACTGTAGTGGCAGTGCCCTAACAAAAGCTCCCTTCTTATCTCCTTGTTTATGTAAACGAGGGTTCTCAGCTCTTACGTCTCTAAGAAATGAAAGCTAAGAATGAAATTGATATTAAACCTTGTCATATTCTTTAAAAAAGTGATATTCGTCTACTTGCACACAACCTAGGTAGCAAAAACTAAACCCATGCAACACCTTGAGAGGCTCTACTGATAAAATAGTGTATTTTTACTGTTGTCGTTCAATCCACATACACTAGTAATAATTACAAAGGTAACTCAACACGGAACAACGCAACATACAACACTTAGAGACTTTCGGTCATCATTGGAAATTTTTTTGAAAATTAAATTTCAATTTGCATATCTATTTTTGTGGCAAAAAAATATGATAAAATGATCAATAAAAGATTTCTGGGTGATGGGAGCACCAAAATCTCAGAAATCACCAGTAAAGAACTTATCCATGTAACCAAAAACAATCTGTTCCCCAAAAATTACTTTAATAAAAATTAAGAAAACATTTCCAAGCATAAACTGGGATAGGACATTATGTGGGGAAAATGAAATGGAAATGTGAGTTCAAAGAGAAAAAGGTTGTAAAACTGATGACTGTAAAGTTTTTTTAAGAATTTTTTTTCAACAAATGATGGTGGATATCAAATATGGTATTCAGATTCCATGAGATACATTTAAAAGAGTGGAACTTTTTAGTTCCGCTTAAAATGTCAAGTTTTATAGCGCACTGAAAATTATATCTTTTGCAATTATTTAAACTTACAATGAAGAACTACAGATGTCAGATTGATAGATACATATGAGAGGTTACTCAGGTTTTTTTCAAAATTCTTTTAGGGGATACATGAATAAAAATGTGTAAAGGTCACTGACTTACACACCTGGTAGGAAGAAAAACACTAAACAAATATTTACAAATAAAATTCTATGAAGCAAAAACATAAGCATACCATGAGAGCTCTCTGAAACAGAGGAACAGCATATGTAAAGGCTGTGAGGTGGAGGAGAACATGAAATGTTCAACAAATCAAGCTGGATCATGCCATGCTTTCTAATCTATAGTAGATATTACTTATTTTTTTTTCTAAAGAGATGCCTGGAAGGAAATGTTTTAATCTGGAAAATGATCTACTCAGATTTACTTCTTATATATTTATTATTTCTCAGAAAAAAAAAATCTGTTATCAGTGAAAACAGCACATTCATTCATTCATTCATTCATCCATCAAATATTAACTGAATATCTGTTCTGTGCCAGACTCTATGAGGCACTCAGGACACAGGAGTACACAGACAATAAAGCTCTGATACCACTCGAAACTCAGCAAGAAGTATTTACTTTCAGAGAAGGAAAAGTGAAGTTAAATGGGAGACTAAGAGAAAATATTTGTAAATTATACACACGACAAAGGACTTGTTGTTCAGAACGTACAAAGTACTCTCAAACTCAAAACTAAGAAAACAAAAAACTAAATTAAAAATGAGTTTTAAAATACTAACAATACCAAGTGCTGGTGAGAATGTGGAATAACTAGAATTCTCATACATTGTTGGTGGGAGCACAAAATTGTACAGCTACGATAGAAAATAAACAGCAGTTTAAAAAAAAATAGTAGCCTTATTGAGCTCTAATTCACATAGCAAACAATTCATCCATGTAAATTGTGCAATTCCATGGTTTTTAGTATATTCGAAAGTTGTGCAATCATATCTCCCCAATCCGTTTTAGAACATTTTCATCACCCCCAAAATCCCATACCCATTAGTGGTCACTCATTTCCCCCAACATCCGCAATTCTGGGCAACCGATTTACTTTCTGACTCTATGGATTTGCCTGTTCTGGACATTTCATATACAGTGATTCCTTCACTTATGGTGGGGTTATGTCCCAATAAATCCATCATAAATTGAAAATATGGGAAGTCAAAAATGCATTTAATACACCTAACCTACCAAACATCACAGTTTAGCCTCGCCTACCTTAAGTGTGCTCAGTACACTTATTGAAGTATTTACCTACAGTTAGACAAAATCATATTCAAAGAATGCTGACAACACAGTGCACTGTAAAGTATGGGTTGTTTACCCTCATAATTGCATGGCTGACTGAGAGCTGCTGCCGAGCATCAGAAGGGAGTGACACACTGCACATCGCTAGCCTGGGAAAAAATCAAAATCCAAAACTCGAAGTATGGGCTGGGGGCGGTGGCTCATGCCTATAATTCCAGCACTCTGGCAGGCCAAGGCAGGCGAATCACTTGAGGTCACGTGTTCGATACCAGCCTGGCCAACATGGCGAAACCCCATCTCTGCTTAAAAAAAAAAAAAAAAAAAAAAAAAAAATCAGCCAGGCATGGTGGTGCACATCTGTAATCCCAGCTACTCAGAAGGCTAAGGCATGACAATCGCTTGAACCTGGGAGGTGGAGGTTGCAGTGAGCTGACATCAAGCACTGCACTCCAGCCTGGGTGACAGAGACTCTGTCTCAAAAAACAAAAACAAAAAATCAAGTATGGTTTCTACTGAATGCTTATCACTTTTACAGCACTGTGAAAGTTGAAAAATCATGTCCTGAACCTTAATAAGTTGGAGACTATGTGTAAATGGAATTATGCAATAGGTGGCCCTTTGTTCCTTTTTTTTTTTTTAACTTAGCATATTTTCAAGGTTTATCCATATTGTAGCAGGTATCAGTACTTCATTTTTTATTGCCAAATAATATTCCATTGTATGGATATACATTTTATTTATCCATTCATTAGCTGATGAACACTCAGATTGTTTTCACTATTTGATTATTATGAATGATGCTGCTATGAACATTTGTGTAAGGCAGTTTCTTATACCATTAAACATACACTCACCTAGGAATCTTACCCCTAGGTATTTGCCCTAGAGAAATGAAAATGTATGCTCATGCGAAAACCTGCACACAAACATTTGTAGCAGTTCTATTGATAATTGCCAAAAACTAGATACAACCCAAATGTCCTTCAACAGGTGATAGATAATTGTAGTACCTCCATATAACGGATAGTACTTAGTAATAAAGAAGCAACTATTGATACACACACATCTAGAATCAACCTTAAAGGCATTATGCTGACTAAAAGAAGTCAGTTTCAAAGGGTATATACGATCCCATTTATACGATGTTATTGAAAAGACAAAATTATAGCAATGGAGAACAGTTTGTGGGTTCAGGGGAGTGGCGGTGACTACAAAAGGACAGCATGGGAGTTTCTGAAGGCAGATGGAACTGTTCTGCATCCTAATTGTGAAATGGTTATACAAAACACACATACACACACAGGGAGAGAGTACAGGACCCCCAGTGGATGCCTGAAACCAAAGATAGCATTGAACTCTATAGATACTGTTTTTTCTATACATACATACCTACGATAAAGTTTAATTTACAAATTAGGTACAGTTAGAGAATAAATGCAATAATAATAAAACAGAAGAATTCTCGCAAGTTATATGAATGTGGTCTCTTTCTCTCCAAGTATCTTATTGTACTGTACTCACCTTTCTTTCTGTGATGAAGTGAGAGGATAAAATTCAAACCACAGTTGACCACGAGTAACTGAAACTGTGGAAAATTAAACTATGGATAAGGTGGGGGATGGGACTATTGTACATAAAATGCTAAAATTCATAGAACTGTATTAGCAAAAAGGTCAAGCTTACTGTATGTTAATACAAATAACACTTAAATTTTAAAAAAGCAGCTCTTCCTAAGCCTGTGCTCAGCAAGGAGAAGGCCATGTTCGGTTGGAGCGCCAAGCTCGTGAAGCCCAGTGGCGAGAAGCCAGATGAGTTCCAAAGAATGCTGGCAACACAGTACACTGCGTTGCTTGCGATGTGCAGTATGACACTCCCTCCTGATGCTCGGCAGCAGCTCTCAGTCAGCCATGCAATTATGAGGGTAAACAACCCATACTTCACAGTGTACTGTTAAGAGTCCGGCATCTCCCAGGCTCTTCTGGAGCTGGAAATGAACTCGGACCTCAAGGCTCAGCTCACAGAGCTGAATATTATATAGGCAGCCAAGGAAATTGAAGTTGGTGGTGGTCAGAAAGCTATCATAATCTTTGTTCCCATTCCTCAACTGAAATCGTTTCAGAAAATCCAAGTCCGGCTAGTATGCAAGCTGGAGAAAAAGTTCAGTGGAAAGCATATCGTCTTTATCACTCAGAGGAGAATTCTGCCTAAGCCAATTCGAAAGAGCCACACAAAAAATAAGCAAAAGCATCCCAGGAGCGTTCTCTTGACAGCCGTGCACGACGCAATCCTTGAGGACTTGATCTTCCCAAGTGAAATTGTGGGCAAGAGAATCCACGTGAAACTGGATGGCAGCCAGCTCAAAAAGATTCATTTGGACAAAGCCCAGCAGAACAACGTGGAACACAGGTTGAAACATTTTCTGGTGTCTCTAAGAAGCTCACAGGCAAAGATGTTAATTTTAAATTCCCAGAGTTTCAATTGTAAACAAAAATGACTAAATAAAATATATTCACAGTATTCACAGTAAAAAAAAAAAAAAAAAAAAAATTTGCCTCTAACAAAGCAGGTGACCGAAAAGTTCTACATTAGTCTTGGATATATGTTGGTTTTCCTGTGAAGTCTCCTAGTCCCTTATGCTAGAAAATATACAAGTCTCCTAGTCCCTTATGTTCTAGCCTGGAAAGGAAGCATTCCATATTTACTGCATGCTTACCACTGATCGGTCACCATGCCACAGAGGCAACCTCAGAACAAATGACCTTAGCTATTATCCTAACACAAAAGTAAAAGGCATTCTGAGTCCAAATATAGGATGTTTTTAACTTCAATACTAGCTAGCTTTCTATCAGTGCTCAGGAGAATTATTAATCACCACTAAATAAAATGCATCGTGGCTGACACTCCCCCTAGTGCACAGGACACTGAAGTGCCCATGTGAAAAGCACCTGCTTTTAGGACTTCAACTTAGGGCTCATATCTGAAACCACCGTTATTTTGTTTTTGTTTTTTGTCTGTTCGTGGTGTCTTAAGTATGTCATATGCGGACCTCACCATATCTCCCAGTTTTGCTTCTCTAGAATACAACAACCTATCTCTGAACTGTCACTTCTTGCCTCCCATTTATGGCACATATCCTGTATTTCACTTGACAGCATCCCAAAAGTTCGGTGAAAATCTTGTTTTTTGTGTGTGTTGCACAAAGATTATATAAAAATATATATATATGAAGTTTGTTACTTGGAGACCAGGAGTGCCAGATTCTAAAATGTCAGGATTATTTTGAAGTTAACAAGAAGGAACTACTGTGTAACAACAAAAAATTTTTTTTTCTTCAAGTTTTATTTTAAGTTCTGGGGTACATGTGCAGGATGTGCAGGTCTGTTACATAGGTAAACGTGTGCCATGGTGGTTTGCTGCACAGATCATCCCATCACCTAGGAGTTAAGCCCAGTATCCATTAGCTATTCTTCCTGACACTCTCCCTCCCACCAGTCCCCACTTTGACAGACCCTAGTGAGTGCTGCTCCCCCACCACGTGTCCATGTGTTCTCATCATTCAGCTCCCACTTACAAATGAGAACAGGCAATGTTTGGTTTTCTGTTCTTGTGTCAGTTTGCTGAGAATAATGGCTTCCAACTCCATCCATGTCCCTGCAAAGGACACGATCGTGTTCCTTTTTATGGTTGCATAGTATTCCATGGTGTATATGTACCACATTTTCCTAATCTAGTCTATCATTGATGGGCATTTAGGTTGATTCCATGTCTTTGCTATTGTGAATAGTGCTGCAATGAATGTATGCATGCATGTATCTTTATAACAGAATGATTTATATTTCTTTGGGTAGATACCCACTAATGGGATCGCTGCATCAAATGGTATTTCTGCCTCTAGTTCTTTGAGGATTGCCACACCATCTTCCACAACGGTTGAAGTAATTTACACTCCCACCAACAGTGTAAAAGCATTCATTTTTCTCCACAACCTCGCCAACATCTGTTGTTTTTTGGCTTTTTAGTAATTGCCATTCTAACTGGCATGAGATGGTATCTCACTGTGGTTTTGATTTGCATTTCTCTAATGATCAGTGATGTTGAGCTTTTTTTCATATGTTTGTTGGCTGCATGTATATTTTCTTTTGAGAAGTGTCTGTTTATTCCTTTGCCCACTTTTTAAAGGGTTTTTTTTCCTTATAAATTTGTTTAAGTTCCTTGTGGATTCTGGATATAAGACCCTTGTCGAATGGATAGATTACAAAAATTTTCACCCATTCTGTAGGTTGTCTTGTAACAAAAATTTAACTTGGAATCAAAAGACCCTTATTTAAATGATCATGGGTTTTGGTTACAATCCAGCCATATTTTAGACAAATAATAAACAATAAGTACAATCAATATGTTAAAATCAAGAGTAAGTGTGTTAACAAAGTATGGTAAGTGGTGATAAGTGTTACGGGACAAAAAGCAAAAGTAAAGCAAGGTAAGGGAAATCTAGGAAGCATGTAGGGAAAAAGTGAATTCTAATTTTCAACAGGGTGGTCAGGATGAACTTATTGAAAAGATGACATACAAGAAAATGTTTGGAGGAGAAGTAAAAGTTATGCAGACAGATATCTCCAGGCAAATACTTGAGGAAAAACATTCCAAGTAGAGGAAACAGTAAGTACAAAGGCCCTAAGACAGGTGTGTATCAAGCATGTGTGATGAACAGCAAGGAAATTGTCTATTAGATCCTCGGGTAACAGAAATAATGTCAGGTAGGAAGACATCTATAGATGTTTCTAAGTGTAGGGTTTCAAAGAGGTCTGACCTGGAAATATAAATCTGGGAGTTACTGGACTACAGAGAATATTTAGAGCTAGGGGACTGCAGGAAATCACCACGTATCATTTTATGAGCATTTTATAATGGGTGCCTACTATGCGTCAACTGTGTGCCAAAGAGAGAGACAGAAAGAGAAACTCAGCTTCACAAAATACTCTGCTAGTTTAACTTTAGTTTAACCAAAGCAATGGAGGAAGGCAGGAAGAGAAACACAGATCATCCCCAGTCATAGTTTTTTTTAAAAAAAAAATTAAAGAAAGTTAAGAAAAACAGATTGTGTGTAAAATATAAGTAATCTTAAATCTGGGTCTTAATCTAGATAATTAACTTGCAGGCACCTGATAAATGTCTCAGATCCTCCTTGTCAATTCATTCACTAACATTATTTTCATCAATCTGTCCATCAAGAAATCCGTGACATGCAATTATTAAAAAGTCAGAAAACAACAGATGCTGGAGAGGCTGTGGAGAAACAGGAACATTTTTACACTGCTGGTAGGAGTGTAAATTAGTTCAACCACTGTGGGATACAGTGTGGAGATTCCTCAAGGATCTAGAACCAGAAATAGCATTTGACCCAGCAATCCCATTACTGGGTGTATACTCAAAGGGTTATAAATTATTCTACAATAAAGACACATGCACATGTATGTTTATTGCAGCACTATTTACAATAGCAAAGACATGGAACCAACCCAAATGCCCAGGATAGACTGGATAAAGCAAATGTGGCATATATACACCATGGAATACTATGCAGACATAAAAAAGAATGAGATCATGTCCTTTGCAGGGACATGGAAGAAACTGGAAGCCATTATCTTCAGCAAACTAACAAAGAAACAGAAAACCAAACACCACAGGTTCTCACTCATAAGTGGGAGTTGAACAAGGAGAACACATGGACACAGGGAGGGGAACAACACACACTGGAGCCTGTTGTGGGGTGGGGAACAAGTGGGAGGGAGAGCATTAGGACAAATACCTAATGCATGCAGGGCTTAAAACCTATATGACGGGTTGACAGGTGCAGCAAACCACCGTGGCACATGTATACCTAACAAAACAAACCTGCACATTCTGCACATGTATCCTAGAACTTAAAGTAAAATTTAAAAAATGTAAAACAAGAAATCCATGCCATGGCTTGTATGTGGGTTGGAAAATGAATCAAAGGTACAATGCATTCTGACAGTTTCAAAGAGGAATGTAGCTTGTCCAGACTATGCTAATGTGGACCCTCACAGTTCCTTGTGCCAGCAATACTTTATCAAGGACTTCATACGACAGCTATGTTTTGTTCTATGAAACTGAATGTTTGATTTTTATCATAATCATTCCTAAAAATAGTGATTTCATCTCTAATATATGAGTTGAATATTAATCGTAAAAGAAATCTTAGGGAGGACAGCATAATTTTGATGCAATTCTAGTAGCAATCCCTGAATAGCCTTTGCTTCAACAGTTTGGAATATGTATTGTTTAGGTAGCCAAGGCAGCCTAGAAATATCTATTTGAATCTATATGGTAGGGAGATCAATCGTCCTTCTAAACCTGGGTGATGGGATATTTGTATACTAGGGCAGCTATAAACTGAAAAATCTTAAATATGGGACTGAAAATATGTACAATCACCAAACAACACTCATGATTTGTGTGTGTGTGTGTGTGTGTGTGTGCGCCCCTAGGTTAAGGTCCTCTTAAACATAAACTAATTCTAGTTAGCTTTCCAAAGCAGAAGGAGAGAAGATTTGAAAAATACTAAGGTAATACATGAAGGATGGGTTAAAGTTCAGGTTTTATCAACCTAAGCCCTATTGACATTTTGGACTGGATAATTCTTTGTTTGGGGGTGGAGGCGAGGGTGTTTGTGGGAGAACTGTACATTGCAGAATATTTAGCAGCATCCCTGGCCTCTTTCTGCTAGATGCCAGTAGCAGCCCCCTAGGTGTAATAACCAAAAATGTCTCCAGATATTGGCAAATATCCCCTAGAAGCAAAATTGCAAGAGCCACTAGTTTAAATGATCAAAAGATGGGAAGGTCAAGGATATTGCTAGTCTCTGAAACAACTAAACCAGATATTTAAAACTCCTCTAGAACTCTCTTAACTCCTACTTGTTTTGTCTGCATTTTAGCCTTAATTTTCTCATTGCAGCTCAGCAATGAAAACTGGCCACCAACAGCTCCTGAGCTTTGTTTGCTGAAATCCAGGCCTCTGGACTAACAATAATTCTTTTTCCTAATTCAACTTTAAAAAACCTTAGGAAAGGGTTCTGATTGGCCTGATTTGAGTCTGGTTGCTACCTCTGGTCTGTGACCTCGAGGGTAGAAGATATTATGGAAACACAGCAGCTTGTACTGAAACCACTTGATTGAAGCCAGAGTGGGGGATCAGTTCCCAAGAAGAAGGAAGGTACTATTGTTGACAGAAGGGTGGTTTCGGGACCAAGGATAGGTATCTGCCACAATCATCTACTGCTGATTAACCAGCACATCATAGAGCAAACAGCCAGGACATTAACAGTCCTTTATAATACCAAACTAGATTAGCTTTTCTGCATTTGAGGCACGTTTGTGAGTCAGTACTCTGGGAAGCATGAGTTGGTAAGTAGCTAAGCAGATTACACAATATCTAAGCTTGAAGGTTTTTTCACCAACGTATCTTAAAGTGACTTTCTGGATGACACATTTAAGTAATCTACAAATGAAAACTGGGAATATTGTCACTAAATATTGCTCTAAGTTAGACATGGCAAAAAGCTGGCAGTTGGTATGTTTTGTGGGCTATTAATAAAATATACTTTTAACATGTGACTCTGCCTCAATCAACAGAAGACCATAATTGACCAACCATTGCTCAATTTGTGGGCTGACAGAAAACCAACTGTTTGTCTTGAAACTCCAACTGGGTTTGAGAATAAAATCCAGGAATATAATAATAATATACATATCAAACAGACATAAGGGCATTCAATTTCGAATTTAAAGAAGGAAGCAGTCTAAGTTGAAAAATTTTAAGACTTCCCAAAGAATGAGAGGAGACAGACACAGGAAATCCTTCCCTGATTGTCTCTTTAGGAAATCTCAGAAATTTGATTCTATGTTAAGTAAAGAAGTACCTGTATTTTGAGAGTGGAGATTCAGATAGAGGATGGGCTCCTGTCTGGTCTGGATCTCAAATCTCAGCTTTGCCTAGGCAAGCCAGAGCTCATAGGGTTTCCCATTCATCTAGGATCTTCCAGTAGAAGTAGACTCAAGTGCCTGATTACAGTTTTATCCCAGAAGCAGCACCACTTCATCCAGCCAGGAGCCAATCATAATCAAACTACAGAGAAAAAGGTTTGAAGAAGGAAAGGAAAGTGTGGGGGATTTCCACCAACAGAGTTAGACTGCTTCGTGGAAGTCATCTTATGGTCATGGCTCTCACTGCTCTGTTCTTGGATCTTATGATTGCTTTTAAGGGCCACATTCCCTGGTGAGCAACATAAAGGTATAGTGATATTTTCAAAGGTCATAAGTAGATTATTTAAATGTGACACATTGAAAACCTCTAAAATCAAGTTAGTAAAAATCACACTGCTACATCTTAAACAGATACCTGACAAAACAGCACGGCTGATGAAATTTTTAATGCTGAGTCAAAACCACCCCAGCACTCAATATTGACAGCAAAGCCAGAGGTCTGGGATATCTCCTTGCTATGGCGGTAATGAATTGCCAGTTGACTGTGATCAGGCAATCACAAACTTCTGTTTTTTTCTTATAAAGACCGATGTTCCATCACTGCTTTTATAAATGATGTGATTTCTTCCCCCTTTTAACCTGAGGGCAAGGGTGTGATAAAGACACTGAAGACCTCAGTGGGGGTAAGGACATGCAATTATGTTAAGAGTCAGTACTGGAGAAAGAACTGTTGAGAGGGCACCTTCCATTGCAGGTGAGAATCCAGCCTAAAGGAGACGTGATCATCAACCACACACTTCAAAATCCACATGGCCAGGACTTGTACATTACGGCTTCACTGTATCAAGCGGCACCTTGAAAGTAGTGAGTATTCAATACTGTTTACTGACTCTTTCTGAAGGCTTCTTTATGAATCACGAAGAAAAAGATATAGTAGATATATGAATCAGAAAAATGTTTCTCAGTCTTCTCACAGCAGATGGAGAAAGCAGTTGCATAAAAATTGCCGTAAGTAAAGCTATCAACTTCTTAAGCACAGCAACAGATAGTGCAGCTTCCATGGAAAATGGATAAAATTTAATGGATAAATTTTATTCATGAATAAAATTCATTCTATCATTGGTCTCATTAAAAAAATTTAAAGTGAGAAATTTTAAAAAGTTCTATTGTTCAGTTATTTGGTTATGGCAAAAAAGAGAGTTATATGTTACTTAGATGTGATTTCTACTAACTTTTAAAAATCCTTCACTCCTACCTTTCAATACTAAGATCCCAAATGGATGATCCACTCTGTCCTCATTTGGTCAACAAGGAGCAAGTGCCTGTCACAAGCCAGGCACTGTGTTTTAAGCAGTAACACAATGGGATAGGATAACATCCATCTAGTCTTTGATCTGAAGGAGCTTACAATCCAGTGGAAGTGGTATAAACAGGTTAATCAAAGAATCAACGAATATAAAATCAAACCACCAAAGGAAGTACCCATACATTAGGTAATGAAAGCAGGAACTAGGAGGGGGCTCTGGTCTGTGGGGGAAAAAAAAAAAAGAGAAAGACTAGAGAATGCTTTCTTTGGATCAGATAAGGGGGTATATGAAAGAGGATTCAAAGGGTCTCTCAAGTTCTCAGATAGGAAGACTAATCCTTTTGCCTTCTCTATGAAGATCCTAAGAAGCACACAATGGAGGCTAATTATAACAATAGTTCCATAAACTATTGTTTGGAATATAGTTTGGAAGGAGGGAAGGAAATCATATTATCCAAGTGTTTGCAAGTAAACGTCTCATGAAAACATTCAACATAAGGTACTTGTAATCCTCTTTAAGTTTCACTTTCTCCATATAATTCTCAGAAAGTACACTCATGCAACCAAATAAAACTGCTTCTCTCCCCAATGACAAAGTCCTTAAAAGTTCCAAAGGATAGTGAGACCTAAAAGAATAAAACTTATTAATATAACATACTAGGAATGGTTGTAAAATTTCTAGAAAAATTCATGGCTTAATATGCAATGATTACTTCTAATAATACCTCAAAACATTTATTTCCAGTGCTAATTGTAATGTGAATAACTGCGAATACTAAATAATGGAAAAAAAGGCTTTGACTACCACATAAGCAGTTCTAAAAATTGTGGTCATCTTTTGTTTGCCTTGTGTTTTAAGAAAAACTTGAACAGCCAAGGTTCCCGGATAAAATTTAAATACTTTGAACTGGCTGTGGTGGTTCATGGTAATTAATTCTTACTCAAAGATTCATCAGATCATAAATTGACTTTATTAAGAGAAATGATTTGAAATGGACTTTGAATACCATACACTGTCTCTTATATTGGATACCAGTCTGATTAGTAAATGAAATAAAAATGTGTACCCAGAAAAAACTATAAGACATTTGATAAAAGAGAGACAGACGTACTTTAGCAGTCTACACATATTTTTGGAGACATTAAGTGTACAAAGCAACTGGAAATTACCTATAGTTTTCTAAATTTAAGAAGAAAATAAATTATTTTTTCCTAGCACATAAAAAAGAGTTATAGTCAGCAGCAACATTTTAAAGGCTACTTAAAAAAAATACTACTCACTGGTAAAATCCCTTCCCCCACCCCATGCAGTCTTTTCTCCAGTGCAAATTATTGATTTGCAGACAAGAATAAGTATTCCGAAAACAGCATCTGATTACAGCATAAGCTATAGCTGATACAAAACCTTTTGTGATGAGAAAAGGCAGTTTCTCAAATCTAGAAGGCAAAACACCAAGTAGCAAAAATGAATCCTTTAAGAACTATCAAACCAAACAAAAAATAAAATTAGATATAAATTCAAGTTTTAGACTGTGGTCAATTGAGGTCTAGACAAAACCCTATGTTTGTTCACTGCCTAGTCTCCAGTCTGCTCCAAGTTTGAAAAGGTAATTGAACACAGTCTATAATTACTGGATTAGACACAGATGGGCTCTGTACATTTCAGGGGGAAAAAAGCACTGTTTTGATTCATTTTATGATTGCCTGTAAGGTCAGACTTTTCAAAATGTACTTTCATCTGTTAAATGGTTTCTCAAATTCCCTGGGGTATATCTTCAATAACTGTGATGTTTTAAGCAATTTGGGCCTATCAGATCCTGTCTTTGAATATAACTAGCTGCCCATTTTCTAGTATTATAAATGTGCATGTAGGTTAATTGCTACATCTCTTACATATTTTCTGAAGTTGCAGCTTTGGAGGAAAAAATTGAAAAATTATGCCTCTTTTCCAACAGGAATTGGCCATATTGATGATTTTCACATAAGAAAAAAATCTTTAGCTATATACAAAGTCCATGAAAAATATTTTCTAGCTGACTCAAGTAAAAACAGAAACAAGGAAACATCAACATTCTGCATTTAAGTTGTAAGCAAAGTAATCTTAGATAGATACTTGCAACTGAATAATTTATAAAACAATGCATTCTTGACTAAAGTGCTACGTATTTTTATTTAATAACTATAAATAAATAGGAAATATTTTGTCTGTGCTAACATTAAAACTATTTTCCAATTAAAAAAAAAAGAAAAACTCTAAACGTAACATTCTGTATCACTTGCAGTAATAATGCTGCTATTATATAGCAATATATTATAAATTCATAGTGAAAAATAGTATCTAACTTGGAGAATTCAGTATTTGGTCCCTTCAGTGTAGTGCCTATCTTATTTCCAAACATCCCATATTAAAACAATTTATGCAATAGCACTGACAATACACAAAATTTGTATGAACATTTGTGGCATACTCAGTAACATCGATTACAATGCCACAGTCTTCTTTGCTTAGTATACTTTATCACAGAAAGTTGGTTCTCAGGCTGAGATTTGGTCACAGGAAGTCCCGACTGTATCAATCAAATAATCCTTTGGAAAATAGCTATAGAATTCCCAGGGCTGTTCCGAACCAGCGGTACTGGGGCTTATCAGTACATTCTTCCCCTTATTCCCACCGACATCATGACATCAGGTGCTTCTGTTTTTTCAAAATCTCCTTTCCAATTATAGCTTCATTTTCTATTCCCCAAATTTACTTCAGTTAGCTACTGTGATACTAAATAGAAACACCCCAACGTCAGAAAAATAATATGAAGACAGTGTAGAAGAAAGAATAATCCCCAAAAGTTTGTATATTTTAGGAAGTTGGTTTTTTGTTGGTGGTGTGTTTTCACACATAAGGAAAAGGGGAATTTATAGTCACATAATTAAAACCTAAGTTGACATTCTTCATAAAGTCACACATGTATGCAGAAAGCTTTATAATTAAAACAAAAAAATTTATAACCATGTTCAAGAAAATCTAGCAATTTTACTAACACTCTTTACAAAATGCATAAACGTGATTTACTTATAACCTCTTCTTGTTATAAAACCAAGAGTTTCTAAACCACACAGGTAATCCTGTGTTTTTAAAAACCACTAATTTCAAAAGAAGATAATATTTTACAGAGACAAATGTTCATTTCACTACCTACATGAATATAGCAATCACCGTTCCCTTTATAAGTGTTTTTTAGTTTTTATTTTTTTTTGAGACAGTCTCGCTCTGTTGCCCAGGCTGGAGTGTAGGCGCGGTCTCGGCTCACTGCAACCTCCGCCTCCTGGGTTCAAGCAATTTTCCTGCCTCAGCTTCCCGAGTAGCTGGGATTACAGGCGCCTGCCACCATGCCTGGCTAATTTTTGTATTTTTAGTAGAGACCAGGTTTCACCGTGTTGGCCAGGCTGGTCTCAAACTCCTGACCTTGTGATCTGCCTGCCTTGGCCTCCCAAAGTGCTGGGATTACAGGCATGAGCCACCACACCTGGCCCATAAGTGTTCTTATAAAATGTTGCAAATATAATGATCTCGCATGTGCTAAGGAAGTGGCTTTAAAACTTAAATATATTATAAATGTGTTACATCTTTACGCAAAATGAACAACTGCCCCAATTTATATTTCAGGTATATACGGATTTTCTTATAACGGTTTGTTAAACGTAAGACATACCTGTATTAAGTGACTAAAAGCACAGAGAACCATGTAAATGCTGTAGAAAATTATTAACAATTTCCATTCTTACTCTCCTTAGAGCTCATGTACAAAGCCAAGATAATATCAGAATAAGGCATTTGTATAGAACACTATGACAGAACTTTGGCCTTGTTATTGTGCTGTTTAATTCTTTCTTCGAAAGGGTGTATATAAACTGAGTGCAACAAGCCAATCTAAATGGTAAAACTCCCAAGGAAGAAAATTTCTCTAAGTAAATCTATTTGTGAATTTAAATGTGAGTTTCACAGGACTGGTTACCAAAAATTGTGCCTTAATGTAGATTATAAACACATCACTACTTAAGAAAACATAAGGGTTTAAAAAAAAAAAGATATACAAGCTATAAATTAACTCCTTCCTTCCTCTCTCCTTTCCTTTCTTCCTTAATTTCTTTAATTTCATTTCCAAAGTCACAGAAAACATATCTTACAAGATTATAAAATAATGAATTTGATATTAACTGCATCAACAACATCCAGTTCTAGCCCAGCTCTAGCTCACAACAGTTTACTTATACACACGTGTACTTTGTTTTATGACATTAGCGCTCTAAATAAATTGGGAGCTTAAAATCATAAAACTGACTATAAGAAACAAAAGAAAGCCTGGAAAGATTTCTTCTTAGCCTGTCTCAAAAAAGGTCTTTCCCTTTTTAAACAATTTACATGATGTTTTATGGTCCTTTTAGAAGAGAATTATAGTAAATGGCACTCCAAGTGGGTTGTGTGAACCCACAAACCACTCTTCATAAAAACTGCTATAATTTTCTAGGACAGAGACAATAAAATATCATACATAAGCCAATGCAAAATCACGGTGTGACCACAGTAACAAACACATTATTTTCTTGAAAATTAAGCATGATAAAGCTGACAAAAGATGACAAAGAGAAAATCCTGACAGTTTACTCAATATACTTAACACACAAGCATTTACAGAATTTTCCTCCATTCCCTAAGTGACTTGAAATACAGGTGCTAATCTAGGACTCAAGTTTTATACATAGTTCATCTATTTTAATGAGATTAAGAAAATTATTAACTTCATCTGTAGCTCAAGGAACACTTTAAATAACCTAATCAATCTATCTAAAGCTGCTAACATTTTTGTTTCTAGTCAAATGTTAAGCTTTATGGAAAGTCCTAACGAAATTTTCAGGAGATGCATTTCCCATTTCAGACCACTAGGGACCAATAGGTGCCATCCACTCCTGAGTCAGTTACTGAATAGTTAATAGAATTAACATGCTGCAAAAATAAGCATGTATTACCTTCTCCCTAACAGAACCAAATCATTAGCTGTAAAATAGCTGTGAAGAACCGAATGCTATATAGGCAAAAAAGGGAATGCTCAAATGAGATTTTAAAAGGACGAGTAGTTCAAATGGTGTAATTGTTGAATCATCATCTACTCTGGAAAACTTTCTACTTTCCCTTTCCCCATGGTAGAATTATTGAACAAGAAAACTGAAATACTAAAACCATGCTTTTCTAACTTAAAGGTGGACGAAACCGCAATACCACACTGATACAGAAAAATAAAGCCTGCCTAATACAATTCCCTGTAGCTGATCCCAGCAGCTTATTGCTAAGTCAGGCATGATACTGAAATTAGGATTGGTGAGCCAAGCCAAAATATCTATAAAAGAATATCATTTATCTTATGATGCAGTAATAATAGTAAAACGAAACAGCATTTTCTACTTAAACCTGTTCATAATTACAAATTCCAGTTACAATGAACGATTTAAAATACTTGCAACATTCCTTCACAGTAAAACATTGGAAGAGAATTGAAGTGAAATAAACATGAATCCCGGAAACAAGCTAACTGGTACAAACCTTAACAGATACATTTTATTGCTTTTCCGATTCTTACAGTAAAATGGTTGCTCGTAACAAATTATGCTGAAATTAAACAGTATTTTTGCATACAGCTCAAATAACCAACTCTTTCCCAATAGGGTGCTGTTAAGGAGCATCTCAAATTCCAGGAGAATATGACAGTGATTTGATTAAATCTGTTAAGATGTCGTACACAGGTATTTGGTCTCCTTCCTTCCACACACAAAAAATATAGTAAGTGCAATTCTAAAACAGTGAGCTAGAGAACAAAAGTTGAAGACATGAAATGTGTACTCATCAAATCCTTTCACATAAAATGCACTTTAAATATTTTGCTTCTATACAGACTTTAAGAAATAAGATACCTAAAAGCTATACTATTAGATGTAAAGAACAAATAGCTAGTTTTAAGTAATGTGCTATTAAAATGAATTCATTATTCTTGAAGTTAAAGTTTTGTATTATAAAATATGTCGTTGCATTTGTTCAGACAGTCTAGCTGGCCTTTGTTTGTGTTTACTGAAAACGCCTTCCATATACTTAAGGCCCCAAACCAAAGCTTCTCAAATGGAATCTGCAGAGAAAAAAAAAAACACTGATTCCAAAAAGAAGACTGTGCAAACAATACATAGTTCCAAGATAAATAAATCTACTCAAAGCAACAAAACTTCCTCCAGGTTAATCAAAGACTCCTGCCTAGTGAAATACATCTTTCAGAAAACATAAGATGTCCACATGTTGAGGACTTACAATCAAAATGATCTTTAGTATCTAAAAAAAATTCATCATTCCAAAAACAACATTGTAGAATTTATATAGTCTTCCAAAAAGACTTGAACAATCTTTGAAGATGCAAAACATTTTCACCACATCCTATAAAATCCCACCTGACTTCATTTACCAAAGACTACTCGCCCACCTAATCCACACCTCCACCCCACTCTACAACTCTCACTAGACTCTGTTATTTGTCCAGTAAAACGCAAAAAGTCTGGCAAAATCCTCATAGCAAAAGAAAAGTTACTGAATCTCTTTTGACTCCAAGGCCTGGTTTCCTTTAGGTCCCCTCACTGACATTTCTTTGGCCCCACAGCATGGGGTACAGGCCGATCTGCATGGCTGGCTATACAGACGTATTATGAAGCCTTTACAATTGACCACACAAACACAATACCACAATGTAGGTCAACTTGCGCACTCAAATGCCAAAGTGAAGCTTATATGGAAGTAAACTACAGACATAAATCTACGAGGGTAGAATTCCACCCAATGATCCTAAAATTATTTCAAGGAATCAATCTCCAAGTATGCATCATGAAATCAGAAGAGCCCAGTTAAGCTTTTGAGGGGGGAGGATAAAGAAGAAAGAAAGAAAATGAAAGACTTAAGAAGCAGCAAAGCTTTCACCAATCATTATATCATTGAGAGGGCTCAAACTACAGATGAAGTTAGAATACAGAAGATTGTAGAAAGGGTATTTAAAATTATTAACTGATCAAAAATTTGTAGTTGTCATTAAAAAAAATACAACTTAGCAATTCAGTTCAGAAAGAAGAATATCCCCAGGAACATACACATCTGTTTAATATTACAAGCCAACTGTCAACATCCTAAGTGAAGTTTTAATTTAATATTTTTTCTTTCTTGATGTTTTACCTTTAATCAATGCCTCATGAGAGTATCAACTTTCTATAAGAAACTGTTAAATATAAAGAAATGTTATTGTAGCATGTTTATAAAATCATAGTTCGAGAACTTTTTATTTTTCCAAAGCCTGACCACAACTTAATTATCTGCAGGACATTCCAGGCTCACAATTGCAAGCTCCAGTTCCCAAGCAATTTTAAACAATATCTACTGTACAGGACAGAGGGTACACAAAAGACCGCAACATGGTTATATTTCCAAAAGTCAGCATTAGGCCCTTTAGACATGGTTTTTATTTTCATTAAACAATATTTGTTTCCTCACTAATCATTAAATGGTTTTCATCACTATTGCCTGCTTTCCTTTCACATGTCAGTTGTTAGCATCAGTGTTTGTGTTCATAATAAATATAAAAGTGACCCACCCCATCATTTAAAAATGAACACACATGATGTCTGGTTCAATAAGTGTTAGAGACTCAGCAACATACTCACAACCTGAATACTGTTCTATTTTAATCTAGACACTTAAAAAAGCATAATGGAGTAATAGACTATAGAGCCCTCTCCTTTATATCAGATTTAAGCTTCGTGCCTGCTTATGTTATTGTGGGCACACAGATCTAATCAGTGGTTCAAGACATTTACTTGGGAAAATGAAAGAAGAGGACAGTAAGTTCATATCCCTGACCATAATGGGAAGGAGTCGAGAATACTGCCAATTCCTATAGATGCATGAGAAAAGTAGCCTGATAAAAGTAACACATTAGAAACTGACTGAAATGCAAAGGAGCAACTCACAGAGCATTGCAGAACTTTAGGAATAATTCTGAGAAAGTAAATTCTAAAAATAAATAAAAGCTGTATGCTATAAAGTATTAGGAATAAAAAACATGTGAAGTGTGGAAGAAACAAAGAAAAGTATATCAAAGTCAGAGGAAAAATTAATCGTCAGTAAAAAAAAAAAAAAAGCTAGTAAATAATCTGGAAAACCTTCAAGAAGTTCAGATACTTGCATTGTTGCATTGGAACTAGTAGAGTTTCCAGAAAATCAAATTATTTAAGTCCAAATAAACTAATTTTGGATTTCGGATTAACTGGCCAGTAGCTATGGTGAGTGCAGAGAGACAGAAATGTACAAACACGTGTTTACTGGCACATGTGTTTATCAAACACTCTATAGCACTTCTTAGGTGCTAAGCACTTTCAAGGTGCTTTACTCACATTAATCCTCCAAAATTAGGTACTACTTTATTCCCATTACATAGATGAGGAAATGAGGTTACATATTTTACCCACAGATCAGCCACAGGTGATAGAGCCCAGAGTCCATGCTTTTAACCATCAGGGCACAAATCTTTCTGGGTGACATTACTTCTAATCCAAGCAAAAGCAAGCCTATTACTTGGAGGGATCCACAGGCCTAAGTTCTCCATAGCTGCCTCCTCGGACTTCTTATCCTCTGCTGGCTTCTCAAATGTAGTCTTTTCCCAGGGACTACTCTGAGGCCCTCTTTTCTTCTCACTTGAAATTTCCCTTGGGCGATTCCACTCTTTCCTTAAGGCTTCAATCTCCATTTACATTCTGATGTCTTCTCCATTCTAAATTCCTGGCTTAGAAATCTTTCCTCCAGTACATTTTTATATTTACAACTGCCTGGGAAACGTGTCCCTTGGGTGTTCAGCAGGCACCTCAAAAACTACAAAACGGAACTCATCTTAACTACCTACCTAGTTATCCACAATGAAAACCTCAAAGTCATCTATAACCATTGATTTTCATCTCCTACATTGAACAAGTCCCAGCTCTTGTCAAATATATCTTGAGTCTACTCCCTGGCTCTACAGTAATGAGCTGAGTTCAGGTCCCTGCAGTATCCTGACTAGACTTGATTACTGCAACAGCTCAACTGGTCCTCCTCCTTGCTGCCAGTCCTTCTCACCTCTGCCGAATCCACCAACTGCCAGAAGAATGATCTTTCTCAAATACATACCTAATCACGTTAGTCTCCTACTGAAAACTTTTTATAGCTCACCATGGCCTTCAAGATAATGCCATTCCTTTCCCATTCTAGGGGAATCCCTTTTTACCCTTCAAGGCTTAACTCAAAACTCACCTCTCCTGTTATGCCCTCTCCCTTTAACCCCTCCCACTGAGGTCTTCACTTCCACCTGTGTCCATATACACTTTGATAGCAGCACTTATTAGAACATGCTTTAGTTATGTGCCTCTAAGTCTATTTTTTCCCTAGATTATGCGTTTCTCAAAATCAGACATTGTCTCACTCATGTTTGTACACCCAATACCTAACCTAGGTGTATACCTGGCATATAGTTGGTGCTTAATAGTAAGTGACTATAAGTGAATGAATAATTCATTCTCAGAGATACCCTCAGTTCAAAGTGATATTTATAATGTCTAAAGCAGAGTGAATGGGCACAATTTTTAATGCAATGTACATCTCTTGTTGGCCACCCACATGCATTGCTACCCTCCTTCTGGGAACAGTTCCCCAAATTTCCTTTGGAAACAATTCTTCCCTGATTCTCAGCTAAAAATGTATTGAGTGGAAGTAATATTCTGTGTCAGATGCAGAGCTGGGTCCTACCTTTCCCTGGCAACAGGAGTGGATTGAGGATAAGAATATCACTCAATTTGAGCCCGTAAGAGAAAGTGAATCCCAGTCAAGGAAAGAGCCTCTCTCTTCCTCTAGAAGGGGCATTATGAGAAAGTGAGGTCTGCCAAGTGCTGCAGCTCAGTGGCTGCCACAACACAAGGGCGTTAGAGGTGCCTTAAAGGAGAGGCCAACACTGTGTGTGCAAGAAAGAACACAGGGAGTAAGAAAAACCAGACCTGTGGTGACACTGTTTGGTTCACCGAATCCAGCCATGCCAGAGGTTAAGTCATACCACCAGACTTTTCAGTGATATAAATCAATAATTCCTTTGATCACTTAAGCTAATTTGCATTGGGTTCTCTGTAACTTATAACCATAAGACTTCTGATAAAGCAAGTTAGTGTTTATGGGAAGAAAATCAAGCTACACATTTGAAGAAATGTACAGAAAAAGGAGACAAACAGGGAGAGGGTGAGAGTGGACTGCAAATTAAATTTGATAGGCTATGAAGGAAGGAAGGAAGGAAGGAAGGAAGGAAGGAAGGAAGGAAGGAAGGAAGGAAGAAAGGAAGGAGAAAGAAGAGAAGAGAAAAGAAAAGAAAAGAAAAGAAAAGCTAACAAGGTACTCTACAACACAAACAGGAGAATGAGATTCCAGATGTGGAAAGAAAGCTTTCCATTCCAGACAGCATCAGTCAGGCCCATATAGGGGTATCCTGTGGTACATTTATGAAAAGAATAAAGTTTTATAAAGAGCTAGAAAAAGAAATAAAAAAAAAAACCCAATGTTTCTTTTTGAAAAGGCCTTTATGAGAAAAAAGAAAAGACTTTGGGATAATTTAATCTGGAGAAAGCAAATCCTAGAGGCAATTTAACTTATTGAAGGGTTATTTATAAGGAGGTGACTAAACAGCTGTTCTCCAATTTCACAGGGAAAAGAATGACAGGAAATTGATTTAAATTTCAGTATGAAGCTCAAGGCAGGCAAAGGAGAAGTGCTTGAGGGAGAACTGTTAATGATGAAAAAAACTAAATGGAAAACTGGATTTTTATGGCTTTTAAAAGATGGAAAATTACCTATGTTGATTCTTTTAGTTTGGGGGTAAAAGTACTAAACAAATATTTGAGATGTGCCTTCTGTTCATTTATTCAAATGCCATGTATGAATCCTTACTACGGGCCAGATGCTCTGCAAGGCACTGGGAATACAAAGACCAAGAAAATATGGTGTCTGTTCCGTCTAAAGGCTATGTTACTGGGTACAAGAGTCACTGTGCTAAATACAAAGAAGCAGGAAAATAGAGTCCTGCTCTCTCCTTTTCCATCCCCCATGCCGAAAATAAGCCCCCAAATCAACAATATCATTTGAGAGACAACACAATAGCAGCTAAAAGGTTAAGTGACAATGTTATTATTAAATAAAAACACAAAATAATAAGGCAAGGGATGTCACAGGCCATACATATTTCCATAGTAAGGAATACAGGCAGTGAATGCTTTCAATTCAGGAGGAGACTAGTATAGGCTAGAATGTGCCTTTCAAGACCAATGGAATTTGAGAAAGTGAAGGACAGCAAACAGTCCAGGCAAGAGAAACAGCAGGAACCAAAGAAGGAGGCAAGAAGCTGAGGGGACTGCTAACAGAGCAGTGTGGTGAAAACTGGTGGGATGATGGAGGAAGTGTGGGGTTTAACACTGGAAAGGTGGCTAGGCTAGCTTTATAAAGACCAAATATCTCAGAATCTTTGCATGGAGAATGAGTGGCACTATGAGTGCTTCTGAGTCAAAGTAATGATGAAAGCAACATTTTCCGCACAGTGGCTTAGCGTGGAGAGGGACTGAGGGCTCACCGTTACTGTGTCAGCTCAGGCACAAGATGGTAGGAGTCTGAACTCCTATGGTAGCAGCAGAATGCGTGAGATGGAGAGAAAGTGCAAGTGCTTATTCACTTAATTCATTTCCAAATACTATGTACTGAACTGTGCTCTGTGCTGTGAGGGGAACGGAACACAGTGTGTATCTTTTTGGGCTTGGTAATTAACTGGATAGAGGAGAACAGGAAAAGGGAGAATGATAGATGTAACTGCAGTCAGGGTAGAGGAGCTCTCTGGTGAGTTCAAATTCCTAAATTTTTATTCACACAAGCTGGAACAACAACAAAATGTCAAAATGTAAACAGGAAAACCAACCATCCCAATATACCACTTCATGTGTACCATGGAAGATGCCGATTTTATTGCAGTTGAGTCAATGGAAAAGTATAGAAGCAAATATGCTTGCACTGGTTGAACTGTGCCAAGTAATGAATATTTTTAAAGACTTCTGAAGCCAGGCATGGTGGTGTATATGCATAATCCCAGCTACTCAGGAGGCTGAGGCAGGAGGATGCTTGAGCCCAAGAGTTTGAGGTCAGCCTGGGCAACACAGTGAGACTCTATCTCCAAAAAAAAAAAAAAAAAAATTGAAAAAATAAAAAAAGACTTCAAAGATAGGTAGAAATAAGGCATTTTTTTAGGACTGAAATGTTTCCAGATTTCATCTTTTGACATAAATGAGATATATTCACAGATTTTCCATCATTTACCCACAGATAGGTATTTAGAAGCTTTCAGGAAATTCATCACCTCTCCTTGATAGCTCTTCTTTTTTCTTCCTTCTCTTAATTTAATTTTGATTTAACTTCCTCTTGTCATTGCTTGCTTACAAATCACTGCCTCTGTGTCTGGAGCCAATTAGGGCTGCAAAGTACCCCACAATGCCTTCATCTGAGGACCAATTTATATATATTTTCTTATTTCAAGAGGTAGAGTTAGCCTGTAACTCCAAAAAGTTTCCAATCAACCATCACATTCTATTCTTTGGAAAAATATGCTTCTCTCCACAGTTAAGAAGAAGACATCAAACTACATATATTTTGCAAGAATATTTCCTTTCTACCTGTATAAAGATGAAGTGTGCTTTGGGAATTCACTTGCAAAAAAAGGGTTGAGTGTGGGTAATAAATGCTTAATAGCAGTAACATTTTAAAAATCTTCCTACCAGTTAAAATTAAATGTAATTTCCTTATTACTTTAATGGAAACCTTTGGAGTTGAAGTATTTAACTAGTCTCTTTTACATCAAGTGTTCATTATATAATTCTCTTTTAATATTAGGTATGCAAACTGTCCATTGACAGAATAAAAACACACATTTCCACTGAAACAAAAACTGGAGAAGGACAAGGCAGATCAGATTCAGAATCTGATAATGGGTTACAGATTCCATTTCAGTTCAGATTTACAGTCAACATGCCACACAGTCATTTACCAGGTTATATTTGGAGGGAAAGTATGAACTGCCACATCACTGAGAGAAAAATCTGTGTAAGCCTAAAATACCTGACTTTTCTCACTGTAATGCTGAGCCTAAGGAAGAGAGGTAGAGAAAAAAAGTATACACATATATAATTATATACATATACATATACACACACACACACACACATATATATATTAAAAACTACCTTAAATTAAAAGGCAGTGATGATTTGGCCCAAGTTCTGGGCATGGGGAAGACTTCTCTTTGCCACTGTCTTTCAGGGTCACCCTGAGTGAGGCTGCAATGCTGCCTTGTCCATTGCTGGCTGGTTCTAGCCTACTAGCTAAATCATCCTAACCCCCAGGATGCTAGACTTATACAGGGGAAAAATTCTAGAGCTGGTGGACAGACACCTAACCTCAGTCATAGGCTGTGGATGCAAAGCCTCTACCCAGTTCCCAAGCCAACTCCTCTTTTCCAGCCTTCCCATCTCCTGCTGGAGCCTCCCATTAGTTGACCCCTATCAGAAGCCAGGGGGTAAGGAAACCCCACTATGCAGCCCATAAACATCAGCCTCTTGATGTGATCCCCAATACTGGAGGTGGGGCCTGCTGGGAGGTGTTGGATCATGGGGGTTGATCCCTCATGAATGGCTTAGCGCTGTCCTCTTGGTGATAAGTGAATTCTTGCTCAGTTCATACAAGATCTGGTTGTTTAAAGAGTCTGGGACCTCCCCCTTCTCTCTTCTTGTTCTCTCTCACCATGTGACACTCCTGCTCCCCCCTCAACTCCTGCCATGATTATGAGCTTCCTGAGGTTTCACAGAAGCAGACGCCGATGCCATGCTTCTCGTACACTCTGCAGCATCATGAGCCAAAATTAACCTCTTTTCGTTATAAATTACCCAGCTCCAGGTATTCCTTTATGGCAATGCAAAAAATGAACGAATGCAGGTTGTGTGGCTAAACCACACCTTTTGGAGTGAGGCCCCCAGGTACTAGGAGAACTGGCTGCTGCTGGCTCACAGCCGAGTGAATCTCAAGCAGTAGGAAGGTGCCTCACCCAATGCTAGAGCCCTTCCCTGGGAGAAGCCCACAGACAATGGCTGGCCAATGCAGTGGTTAAAAAGCCCTGGCCCTTTGCCTCAACTGGGCAATTCTAAAAAGCCATTTCAGCTCCAGAGATCTCCATGGAACTGACTGTTTAATGAACAAAACAAATAAAATTTAAAACTGGTATCCCAACAACAGAAAAGGGAATTACAATTTTTCGAATGTCTATAACCCATAAATTGGGTCTCCTTCCCTCTCAATGATTTTACTAACTAAAACCGCAAATCCTTTTCCCTTTTCCCCAAAAGTAAACCTCAACACTTATCTTTAAGAAATGCATGGTCGGCTGGGCATGGTGGCTCACGCCTGTAATCCCAGCACTTTGGGAGGCCGAGGCGGGAGGATCAAGAGGTCAGGAGATCGAGACCATCCTGGCTAACATGGTGAAACTTCATCTCTACTAAAAATACACAAATTAGCCGGGCGTGGTGGTGGGTATCTGTTGTCCCAGCTGCTTGGGAGGCTGAGGCAGGAGAATGGCGTGAACCCGGGAGGCGGAGCTTGCAGTGAGCCGAGATCTGGCCACTGCACTCCAGCCTGGGCAAGACTCCGTGTCAAAAAAAAAAAAAAAAAAAATGCATGGTCACATGGTAATTGTTGATTAAAAGAAAAAGTTTGGTTTGGAAGCAGCCGTATTTCCCCAAAAGCTAGTCAAGCACTTTCAAATATATAATGTATGCACCAAAATATGCTCCTTAAAGACAGCAGATGATGTGATAACACACTAAGGAGCAAGTCCCCAGAGGCTTGGTCTGTGGAATGCCAAGTGGAGCACAGTTCCCAGCCTGGGACACACTTGCCACAGGACACCTGTGCATGCCCAAGAGCTGGGAGGCAGCAGGCAACCCGAGAAGCACAGCACACACGTGCCATGACTACTCATCTCACAGCACCAGGGACGTCATCCTGGGAGATAGCTTAACCTTCTGAACCTCAGTTTCTTCTGAATAAAGGAGCCTAACTTGAAAGGATAGTCAAATAAATTATAGAGCTTTTAACAAAGGGCCAGGTAGAGTAGGTGCTCAACAAGTGGTAGCCATTATTATCATTTATTATGCTTTAGAATAACAACCAGAAAGTTAAGACATCAATGCAACATTTGTGGATCATTTTCTCATATAGGTTAAGAAAGTCTAGACTGGAAATTCAGCTGAGATACAGGAAAATTATTCCCTTTACAAAAGATTTTACCACAGACTTCCTTAAAATAGCCCCCACCCCCTTCACTACACATTTAATATAGAATTAGATATTGCTTACTCATAATATTTTTCTAATCAAAAGCTATTAATTCTCCATTTCCTACCACAGCAAATAAAAACTCGTCTGCCAGGAGTTTCACTTGTTCTGTTTTGCTTTTCATTTCAAAAGTATCTGTGCTCATTAAAGAAATTCTGGATGATAGAAGCAGAAAAATAAATCACCCAAGTCCCATCACTCAGAAAAAGCCATGGTTAACATTTTGGTGTATTTCCTTCCAGTCATTTCCATGCCTAGAGTTTTTTGGGTTTGCATACATAGTTTTAATTGTAACTGGTTTGGGTAGTTATTTTTTTAAGCTAACATAATAATATAAGCATATATTAATTACATATAATAATATATAATTCTCATGTCATGACATACTCTTCAGTATATCACATTTACCTAACAATTTCTCTATACTTGGGAATAATGCTAGTGTCTCTCTGTAAGGCACTTGTGACAGCTGCCATCACTATCATCATCAAAATCATTATTATTGTATTATTAAGGCTGCTGCTGTTCTGTGAACATTTCTAAGGCTTCGTGAAAAAAAGAAAAGAAAAGAAAACAACCCTTGCTCCTGCAAACTTCGTTATTTTTTTTTTTTTCCCTAGCTGGAGTGCAATAGCACAATCTTGGGTCACTGCAACCTCTGCTGCCCGGGTTCAAGCAATCCTCCCAACTCGGCCTCCCAGGTAGCTGAGATTATAGGTGTGTGTCACTACGGCAGGCTAATATTTGTATTTTTTTTATAGCGATGAGATTTTGCCATGTTGCCCAGGCTGGTCTCGAATTCCTAAGCTCAAGCGACCCACCTACCTCAGCCTCCCAAAGTACTGGGATTACAGGCATGAGCCACCATACCCAGCCAAACTTTTAAACTCAGAAAGACCTCCCACTTCTACAAAGTATGTCAACATTTATCTTCATTTTTTTCAGTTTTGTTGTTACAGTTAAATCTTTAGTCCATCTAGAAATTTACTTTAATGTATGTATGAAAAAAGGAACTAAAAATTTATTTTTTTTCCCAAAGTGCTAACCAATTATGCACAATCACTGAATAAATCTTCCTTTTCTTACTGATTTACAACACATCCTTTAGCATGGATAAAATTGACACACACACACACACCCCGGACTAATGGGTTTCACTAAAAAATTCACATATGCATATATTATTTTTTGGTGCTAAAATGTCTTAGTATATGTGCTGCCAAAGCGAGCACTAAAGTAATAATTGATGTGTTGACAACACTTTTCTTCACTTCCAGGTATACAATACATGTTTCTATTTGCCCAAATCTTCTGTATCTGTCTATAAAATGTTGCAGTTTGTTTCAACTAGGTCATTTACATTTCTTTTTAAGGTTATTACTAGAAACTCTTTTGGCTGCTACTGTAAATGTTTCATTATATTCTAAATGGTCATTAATTAGATATAGGATCACCATTGACGTTTGCCCACTAATGTTATACAATGGCTCTCAAAGCCTCTGTATTCAGGCCATAGCACCTCCCCGTTTTCACACTGCTGAGTAAGAAGCCCCCACTGGCCTTGTTACGCTGGTTTCCTTACTGTCAATGAGCACACCAGGCTCATGTTCACCATCCATCCACTTGACTTGCTCTTCAAAGATCTGCTCCCAGGTCAGTCAAAGCTTTCCTAAGTAGTCTGCCTCTAATTACATGCCTTTTTCTATACTCAACCAGAACTGATAATAAGTTCTAAAACATTTAATATTTTCAAATAATGTAGCAATAATTTTCCTTTTATCAATATTAGGACATTCAAATTTTACATTTGAGAAAAGATTAAAGAAAAAACAAACTATATTTTTTGTCTTTTTTAAGAGGCTATGATCAATTTCAAACAAATTTAGTAAAAAATATAGTTTGCTTAAAATACTAATAAACTAGAAGCAGTCTAAATAGCTTTCAACAGGGGTTCAGATAAATCAGTTCTTTGTTACTATTTTTAATAGCTATGCAGCCAAATAAACTGGTGGTAAGAGCAATAGATACTGATATTTAAAAATTTCCAAAATATATTGTTTTCTACAATACTGTTATGTAACCCTTCTCTACTCCCCCAAGGAAGGGGGGAGGGCCTGTGGAGAGGGATTACATAACAGTATTGTAGAAAAATCCTGATTTTATTTAATAGAAAAAATGTCTGGAAAGTTAAACACCAGAATTTTAACTGTGGTTATTTCCTGACAGTAGTACTAAATGTGAACTATTTTCTTCCTTATTCTATTTAATGAGCACCTACTAATTTTATAATCAGATTTTAAAATAGTCAACTTCAAAAATGTGCCCTGCTGATAGAAGTCCATTATAAAATTATACAACCAATTTTGAATCAATATACATTTGTATACACACCAAATGCTAACTTTGAAAAAAAAAACCAAAAAAAAAAAAAAAAAAAACTCAACCCTTTCAGAGAATCAGGGAAAAATCACATCACAAGGTAATGAGCAGTTATCACTGCAAAAGTATTTAAAAATATATCTGGGACTTTCAGAAAGAGTTCTGAGTCATGCAACCATCTCATTGAAAAGGTCCTTACGGATTATCTAGTCAAAACCTCTCATTTAAAAAACCAGAAGAGTGACACCCAGAGAGGTTAGGTGAGTTCTCCAAGATCACACAGTAAGTTACTGGCAAAGGCCAAAATTATTTATAATTCAGAACATACACTTTTTAATTCCTGTCTCAATTCCTCTGATTAAGACATGCTGTAGCCTGTTACTTCTGCTAAGACTACAGAATTCACTGCTGGAGAAAATGTCCAAGAAAAGGCAAGTGTTCATTTCACCAGAGTTTTCTTATCATTTGACTATAAATTAGATAGAAATGTTACAATATTGTGAAATGGAAAGTGTCTCTCTCTTGGTTAAATACAGCTTACAAATTCCATGATAAGAACATTTTGACAAACAGACATATGTTAGATGGTGATAAGTGGAAGCTGGCAAACTTTAGTATTCATAGACTTTGAGGATCTGAAAGTCTATAAGAAAGAAAAAAGTATTACCGAGTTTAAAATTTCAACTGTGCTGCAAGCTTTCCATATCTGAGTTATTGGGTTCATTCAATATACCATACTTTCATTCCTCTGGTTTATTCACTTTCTTGTAGAGGAGTTTTGAAGGTGCCTCTTTTTAAGTCAATATTATAAGTAATACGTTGTAAACATAAAATGGTTTTCATACCATAAGCTGTAATTAATATTTGTAGACTTCACTGACACTTTACCCACCAGAGGGAGCCCATATGGATTTCCATGTAGTAAGAGACCACAAACATCAAGTTTATGTGAATTCAACAATCACATTATTCATAATACAATCAATATTATAAAATCACTCAATAATATATTTCTATCCCCTGAAAAAGAGAAAAATTAAATGAAATTGGGCACATAAAGTCCTTAACTGAGTTCCTGACCTATAGCAGAAGCTCAAAAATGACTGAGTTTCCAAAATTTGTATCCTTCTGCACGTTACTTATAGTGCTTACAACAAATTAACTGGTATTCTGACTTACACACAGGTTGATATGAGCTTGGCTGATACCTGCCCTGACAGATGGTTCTAGACCCAATATGTAAATAAATCTGGTTCTTGGGCCTCCAAAATGAAGCCAGCCCCTGACGGGAAGAATTCACTAAAAATGTCACACTGAGAAGACATGTTTCTGAAGCCCTACCCTAGTAGGTGATACACATAATAACTGGTCAACTGCCAACTCAAAAGTGAGGAAAGAGGGAACTCTTTGACACACTCCAGATTCTTCATGGAATGCAGGAGAAAATGAATCAACTATCCCTGAGAATCATGCTTCTACAACATGTGATATAATCACTACCCCCAAGATGAGTTTCATGCAAGAATAAAGAAAGCAGAACTGAGAATAACAGGAGAGAACCTGGCATCCACACAGGCCCTCCTGAGTCTCTACCCCCTTGGACTTCTCGCCACCATAAGGCCCAGCCTAGTGATGGCCGTATTGCTGAGACAGGTCTCAATCTCCATGCCACTGGCTGGGCATAGGTATGTATGCACTGGGTATCTATTTTGTACTCAACTGTCTCCAAGGTCTAAATATGGCAAAGCTGAAGGACCCCACTGAGTTCCAGCTATGTTCTCCAATCCAGATTTATCAGTAAGCACTGCTGCTGGGGAGTTATCCACCACGTGCTGTCTTAATAAAACTTCAGTGTCCACTGGGCTCCTTGGATCTATTCTCTACTATTTAGAATTAAGAAGGAGGCATGAATAACTGGCACCCAACTCTAACCCTGAAAACACTGTTACTGTAATCTTCTACCATTTAACTTTTCCAACCAGAAAACTGGGAATTACTCTACCTCCTCCTCTTTCTATTTCCACTAATTAGTTACTAAGTTTTACTAAGTTTGCTGAGTCTACCTACTAAATACTAAATACCTACTTCATCTATTTTCTCCCACCCAACCCTACTGTCACCGGCCCCTCAGTTTCACCTGCAACAGCATCCTACTTAGCTCTCCAGGTCAGTCTTGTTACATTTCAAACCCATCAGCAACACTGCGGATAGTTTAAGATACAAACATGGTCCATTCATGCCTCTGCTGCATAGCCCAGAGCATAAAGTACAACTCCTCAGCACTGCTAACAATGCTCTCATTTAAGAGTTGGCAAATTTTTCTCTAAAGGGTCAGACAGGAAATATTTTAAGTTTCGCAGGTCTTTGCAGGCTATCGCTCTGCTGCTATAGCACGAAAGCATCCTTGGCCTATATTTAAACAAATTAAAATGACATATTCCAATAAAACTTTATTTACAAAAACAGGCAGTGGGCCAGATTTGGCCTGTGGGCCAGTTTATGGACCCCTGCTCTAACCCACTTCAGCACAACCTCATCCCCTGATACTCTGACCCTCACCCGGATCTCCTCTAGAAAAGGGCTCTAGTCACACCAGTCTTGCCGCTGGCCCCCAAACTGCCCTGCTGTTGTGCGCCACTGCCTTTGCTCACATCCATCCTTTCTACCTACATCTGGTGGAATGGTTTTTCTCCTTAAAGGCCAAGTTTGATGATCACTTTGAGATTTCCACTGATTCTCCCCCAAAGAGATTTAGGTATCCTTTATCTATATTTTCAAAGAACAGGGACATATGCCTCATACTTTTCTTTTATGGCCCCACAATGCCTAACACACCAGATGCTCAGTGTTTATTGGATGATGGTATAAATTAATTATTGAATAAATACATTTCAAAACTTACAGTCCTCCTAAGTTTTGGGCAAAATTCAGAAGTGTAATCCACACAAAGGACTCACAATCTCATGAAAACTCTGCAGTGCTGAGCTCTCCTTACAGTACACTTAGTTATTGCAATCCATAAAAACATAGCATCATGAAGCTAAAAGAGGCCCTGGAGAGCATTAAAGCAGTGGTTTTTAAACTGTGTGTCTCTGGGCCCTCTGGTTGGTTCCTTGGGGTTCCTCAAGGAGAGGGTGAAGGTAACAGAAGGGTAGGCTGGCAAATGAACCTTTCTCCCCAAACCTCTCACTCCAGCTTTTACCAAAGTTGCTCCTTATTTCATTAGCTAAAAGGTTCCTGCCACATTTAAAAAGAAATCTGTATTATTCGGCACACTCATGCTGTGTTCACAGCTTGCATTCTAAATCTGCATTGTTTCCTGATCCTACTTCTGTACGGTTTGGCCCTATCTCCTGTCCTTTCTGCCTCTCATGGAATCATTGTACCTGTTGCATGATACTGCTTCTTTGAATCATGCTCCCTCAACTGAAATCCCCTAACTATGATTATACTCAACCCTTGGGTAAAATTTATAACCCAGGTGGTCTCAGCTCAACCTTTGGATTCCAACACTGGCACACAAACTCAACACTGCCTCAGAAAAGGAAATCAAGGAGGTTCTGGGGAATCAATGCTAAAAAAGTTACAGTTTTTACTCATACCTGAGTTGTTGTGTACCTGTGCCTGCCTTTTCACTAGAGTGTACACGTGCTGAGGGGGGAACTGAATCTTAGTAATAAAATAAAAGCTACTATATACTGAATGTTTACTCCTAATACTGGACTAAGTATAAATGTGCATCATGTAATATTCAAGAATCATGTGAGGATCACACAGCTTTAGAACTGCAATGAGCCTTGGACAGAGATCACTTAGCCCAAAAACTGAGAGAGACACAGTAGATTAACAGTTATTCATTAATTTAAGAAGTATGTACTAAGCACCTGCATCCCTACACTGTTCTAGAAGCTACAGATTCAGTGCTAGCAACACAAAGTTCTTCATTTTCAGAAAACATATATTCCAGTAGACAAACAACAAATAAATGGATATACGATATGCTAGGGGAAGGGACAGAAAAAGGATGCCTCTTTAAGCAGGACATTCAAGGAAGCCCTCATGGAGGCAACATTTAACCAGAGACCTGAGGAACTGAGAAATCAAGCCATATGGAATCTGGGAGAAAAGTGTTCCAGGTAGAGGGATGCAAAGGTTCTAAGGGGGGAATGTGCGTGATGCATGTGAGAAAATGAGAGGCCAGAGTAGCTGGAGTAGAGTGAGCAAAAGGAGCGGGAGAGGAGGTGAGGCCAGAGAGGTAGCAGAACCAGATCATCTGGCTTTGGGCCACTCCAAGAACTCTGAATTTCAGCCAAAGATTCAAGATAATCAATTCCTAAAAATAAGTAAATAAAAAATGAAGTTTAGCTTCCACAAAAGAATGTATTATCAAGAACAAAATCTCATCTGCATGCCTAATCTGAAAATAGAGTTCCTAGCAATTCAGGATCACTATTACCTTATTTAGAATCAAAGTGTCCTTATTCTACAAGAAATCTCTGCAGTTATCTAGTTTAAGCTCTCAATTTTACTAATGTGGAAACTGAGGCCCAGAGAAATCACATGAGCAGCCCACTTACTGGCAGACCTGCGGCTAGAACATGGGTTCCTGCTTTCCTGTCCAGTGCTCTCCAGTAGCCCCTGCTGCCTCTGCACAGCAGTTCGGTGCTGACAGGTTTCTTGGTTACCTGTGTGGTAACCACCCCTGGCACCTGTAACCTTTATAAGTCAGTAAGAGAACAGAAGAGCTGCCACTGTGAGGCATCTCCAGGCCTATCCTCACCCCAGAACCTGTCATTGTAAACTCCTGCATTTTCTAGCTTCTCATTCCCCATGGAGTTAAATACAGCCAGGCAGGCAAGGTGAAGGCACATCAGGCACTGTCCCAGGCACTGTGAGGGATGTTTTTGTTGCTTTTGCTTGCCCAGCATTCCTTACTCCCTATTCCCAGACAGGGCACTGCCTTTTCCATGGTTCTGGTGAGGGCTACATAGTATCCAAGCCACCTATTAACCACAGATTGAGGTGGACATAGACCTGACCAATTAAAGAAACATCCCTCTGGCCATAATTACTACTACAAGAGAGAGCTGAGAATCAAGCAGAAACTAGATTTCCTTCCTGGGCTTTACAGATAAGAGTTAGAGAAAGAAGCTCTATCCCTGGATTTTCCAGTTACATGAGCTAAGGCATTTCCACTTTGTTCAGGTTAGTTTACATTAGGTTACTACTAATTGCAATCAAAAGAACTCAGACTCATGTAGGCATCTGCATACCTTTTCTTATTTCATCTAACAACTTTATAAGGTTGCCATTACTCACTCTATTTTAGACATACGGTAACTGAATTAAGTGGCTTCCCCCAGTTTATATAGCAGATAAGACACATTCAAATCCAAGTCTTTCTGCCCCAAGTTCCATTCAGTATTCAGAATTAACCCAAAAAGAAATTCTGGTTTAAAAATTATAGGAAGATGTAGGGGACACGGGGACAGCAGCATTAAACCAGGTCAAAGGACCTGGCTTCTAGTTCTGGCTCTGTCCTATGACCTCAACTGCTATGACTTAAGGCAAATAATTTCATTTATTTAGATGTTAGTTTTCTTATCTATTAACAAAATGAACTCAAGGTCCTTTTGAGTGAAAAACACACACACACACACACACAAACAAACCAACATGGGTCTGCTTTAAGCATACAGATTCTACTGTTACCATATGCCAAGTAGATTTCAACTTGAATGGCAAGCCTAATAACAGGTAATGACTCCTGGGGGACAATGTTGCAAAGGATTCCGAGCTTTAGGGATCCATGAAGAAATGAGCATTGGCTTCCATGATTACAAGGAAGAAAAGAAAGTAACAGCTGCATACCTGCCACACATCTGCCATCACTGAAAGAGTTTCACCTTGGCAAAGAAATGCTACCGTCTTTTACAAATGCAGACAGTACTTTGCACCATCACTGATTCATCAGTACCTGCTCAGGATTTTCACTCATTCCTCACACACTTAACTTGGCTCCCCTTTACAAGCAAGGAATGAAAGTGCAAGAAAACTAAGTGGTTTGGAAAATATACCTTGGTGCCACTAAAGAAAATATGTCTAAATGGCCTACATGAGGAGGGGGAGGTAGTTGAGGGGAATAATAATAATTAGTCTGGTTTCTTAAAATATATACATATAGACTACGTGAGTAGGGTAACTCAGAAGCTACCCTACTTAGCTTGTGAGTTAGGTAGGGTATTATCATGTCCATTTTATAGAAATGGAAAATGAGAGTCAGACTCGCCCAAGTTCACCCATTTCTAAGTAGCAGAAGCCAGATTTGAACCCAAAGCCCAGGTCTCTTTCCAATCCCACCATCCTCATTAGTCCCACACTTCAAATGAGTTAACTAATCAAATTCCCATTGCAGAGTGACATATTCATTATTATTTGGAGTTGTTCGAATAATATAAGTTCCTCCCCCAAATAATCTGAAAAGTCGTTACTCTCCATTTGTAATTTAATGGGTAGACATGCATTTGAGTATATATAAATTTAGCAAAATTGAACATAAATGTTTAAAAGAATGATGCAGAAGAAATCAGTCTATTGGTAGGAGGTAGGGAAGGAAGATTTAGTTTCAATGCAATTTTATGAAACTTAATATAACCTTTATAACAGTTCAGTGAGATGGAAACCTGGCATCAGGCATATATTAGAGGAATGGAATGGAAGAACAGAAATCGAACCAAATAAAATGCATCCTAGAAGTAACAGCAAATGCTTCAAGGAAGGCACTTACCAAAAGGCATACTATAACTTATTACATTTCATTAAGTCCGACAACCAGGGCTAAACCTGAATTAGAATATGTGCTTCTGGTATTGACCAGACTTTTCTGTATAAGGAATCCAGGCCGAACAAAATAACAGGCAAACTTTTGACACATCTAATCGTAGTGAAAGCACAGGACATCCATCACTAGCTCTTCTAGTTAAACTTCCCACAAGAGAAGATGGGGAGTGGGGAACGGTTGGAAGAACAGGAGATAATACGCAAAGCAATGACAACATAAAATCAAAATTGCTTAAAAGAATGTATGTTTCCTCTACGTCAGGGGAACAGTGTCCCTGAACAACACAGCCCATTTACTCACTTAAGGTAATGTGACACCTACTCACATCAATACATAGCAGAATTGGAAGTTTCACTGTCACGCGGTCCAAACCTGTGACATATACACAAAGTTCTTCTCAAACATCTCTGAAAAGCAGTCATCACTCTGCTTAATTACTTCCAGTGACAGGGAACTCAGCACCCTATGGGACTGTTACTGTCCCTGAGGCCCATTAACTCAAAAGTCTAAAGCACATTTTCACCACTCAGGGAGAGGTGGAAGTGATCACAGGGCTATCCAAAGGGCTTGCCAACTCAACTGTGCCTCTTGTCTCGACCATTCCCAAATCCCCCCTTTCCCTGAGCAGGACTCAAAATTAGCACAGTGTTCATAAATCAGTGGTTTCAGAGTTAGAAGGTACCCTCACAATGCCAATACTGTGATATTCATACCACAGTTCTACAAAAGGAACCGCAGGAAGTGCTTGGGCCAAACTGGGAGGGAGAGTGTCCTGTTTCTCTTCCTCTCATTTCAACCTAGGAGGCTTCCACTTTAATTTGTTATATATAGAGGACTAAGGTAGTTTTTTAAAAGGAGGAGGAGAAAAAAAAGGACCATTTATAGGTAAATAAACTGAGATCTTAAAACTTGCTTAATGAAATCATATAGCTAACAGTTGCAGGGTTCAGACAACAACCTGGTCTCCTGGCTCCTTCTCTGGTAGTTTCTCTACCATATAACATCTGACGGCCTAAAGGGCAAAATTCAAACTCTGCAGTGATATACAAAGCCCTTTTAAGATCTCTCCCGGTCCAATTTTTATGAGAGTCCCACATACCAGTCTCACTCAAATGTTTATTGAACCAACTTATGTCAGACTCTTACACACCTCCACATCTTAGCGCATACTATTCTCTCAGCCTGAGATGCCCTTCTGCACTGCAGCCAACTAATCCTCTTTCAAGATTTGTTTTGGGCATCATCACCTCCATAAAGCCTTTTCTGATCCTCAGGTAGAACTGACCACATTCTTCTTTGTGCCCTACACAACACTTGCAAGGCTTTATGGCACTTGTTTTATGTCTATGTCCGTCTACTCCACTACTCCTTTTACATCATATTACTCTAACATGAGGCTGGTCAGAAAGTAGGTGCTTCATAGATGTTCATCAATAGGGAGAGTGTGTTCATCTGGTCCAACCCCTTTCTGATGTTTAAGTATCCTCTGCTAACTGTCATTAATGCATGCATGCATACATTCATTCAAAAATATCTGAGTGTCTATGCAGTGCCAAGTGTATGCCAAGCAGAGTAGGATTTACTGTGAAATTAATGAGGCTTTAGCTTCGGGGTCCCTCACTTCCATCTTCCAAAGCTCTGAATCTTTCTTGGTGATTTTTATTTCTTAAAGACGGCAGACATAACTATATAAACTTTCGGCCCCACAAAACCTAGATCCCTCCTTGTTGTCACGGACACAAAAGGGAACAAGACAAACATCTCTCCCCTCATGGAGTTTTCTGTTTAATGGGAAAGACAGCCATTTTGTTCATTCATTCATTCAACAAACATTTACTAAGCAATGCTATGAGTCATCCATTGTGAGATGAAAACAACACTGTCCCTGCCCTTAAGGAAAAGGTTCCTGTTCCCAGAGAGATGAAGTGACACCTGCTCTGATCAGGGAACAGAAAGTAGTTGAGATGACTGTAACACTGTGTTTGCGAAAGATGACCCTAAACCCGTCTCAAGAGGAACTGAGTCCTACTTATTGCGGAGACAAAGGGAAGAAAGAGTTCGGTTGAATAGGGTTTTTAATCTCAACTGGGGATGGGAGGCAGATAAGTAAAGAGAACAGGCAAATACGGTGTGCTCAGTCCTGCAACAGGAAGCGAAGGACAGTGAGGTTTCCCCTGAGTGCAAGTCTGCAGTGACGGCGAACTCATGACCTCACAAAGCCGCCCGTGCACTTTCCAGATAGAGATTTCTGAGGGTTTCCTTCCTCGTCCATCAACCCCCGCCGCCGCAGGAGAAATCTGTTCCCCAATATGCGTCCCCCTTCCTCAAAATAAGGCTGTTCCTTCCCCAAAAAGCTGTCGGGTCTCTGAGGCCAACTCTCCTGTCCTCCTTGGGGCCACCCCTTCACACAACGCTTACGGGACGGGGTCTGGTTTGGGGCTCGGGGTACCTGTCGCAGGACTGCCCCCTCCTCAACCCGCCGTTTCCATAGCAACCAGCTCACCACTTCGCGGGCCCGGCTGGAGAAGTCGCCCTTGGGCCGGGGGCTCCGGCGGAACAGCTCATCCCGGCTGCCATCGACCCCGCCGCCCACCGCCACTCCCAGCGCCTTGTTCCGCGTCTTCACGGTCTTGACGCTGGCCCGGAATAGCAGCGTGATGTCTACGGCCATAGCGACCCGTACCTGCAGCCCCACACTGGGCCCGCCCACGTAAGCAGCCGGCGACCGCGGCGAAAACCCGGCCGCTGGAGGACTGGTCCTGCTCCGCACGCCTCCCCACCGGCAACTGCTACGCGAGAAGAAAGGTTCCGGCCTGAGCCCGGCTACCTCGGCGGCAGGAAAAAGGTTCCGGCCTCAGCTGGCGCACCTGGCGGAGGAGGAACCCCGCGACGAGCTCACGGGCACCTCTGTCTCCCAGCAAAGCTTGGAGGGTTTAGCAGCGTGGAGAGCTCAGCGAGCTCTCCTGTGCCTGTTTGGGGCGTGTGGGCTCCAGGAGCGTGAGTACCGGGAAGCTGGGAGGCTCCTTCCTTTCTGGTGGCTACCTCACTGAGAGCGGGCGGTTTGGTTGCGGGGAACGTGGAGGCGAGCCACCCTTGACCTTTGACTGCAAGGACTCACCTTGAGCAGGACAGAGGCACTTGGACGGTGACCCTCGGTGTGCAATAAGTGCTGACACAGAGCAGGTGTGCAAGGCATAGAGCTAGAGGCCAGAGGCTTTTCTTCTCCAACCTTCAGTCACCTCTTTGTAAAGTGAAGCCAGCATCCTCCTCGGAGTTTACTGTGAAAATTAAGTGAGCTGACGCCGGCTGTGTTTTGATGTCGCTTGGCTCCTAGTAAGTGGCCAATAAATGGTAGTAATCGTTAATAATGTTATTATTATAATCACTCATATTTGTGGTGGTGGAAGAGACTGTAGAGAAAAGGCGTCACCTGTGCAGAGACTTGAAGGATGAATAGGAACTTTAGATGGAGACAAAGGTGAAAGAGTGGCCCTAATGCCTTCCTTCATGCATAGTTTTTAATTGTATCGTCTTGAGCCATAGCTATTAAAATTGACAAGTCAGTCAATGAGTTTCTTCTGCATTTTTGGTTCATGGTTCTGTTTTGTGTTGTTTTTTGAGATGGGGGTCTGCTATGTTGCCCAGGCTGGATTGCAGTGGCTATTCAGAGGCGCCATCCTAGCTCATTACAGACTGGAACGCCAGGGCACAAACGATCCTCCCGGGCTCCGCCTCCTGAGTAGCTGGGACTGTAGGCACGTGCCACCATGCCTGGCCTAAGGATATTCAAAATGTCATTGATTTCTTCAAGATTTTTTTTTTCATAAAGAGGATGCACAAGTAGAATGTGTATTAAAACTGGTTTTAATGGTCATCAAGATAAAAATATTTTCATAATACTAAAATGTTATTTGCCTTTTCACTCTCACTTTCTCATGAGTTGCATACAGTTGAGTTTGCTAGACTGTGATATTGCAACGGAATAAATGCAGAACAGCTGTTTTCTATTAAGCCAGACTTCAAAAAAAGATTTTCAAAACATCAAAAGTTTTGTTTTAATTTCTCATATAGTGAATGTCGATAATGTCAATATAAACAAAATTGTTTAGAGCCCTTAATAATTTTAAGTGTGCAAAAGAGTTGAGACCAAAAGTTTGAGAACCACTGTGTTAAATAAAGTGTATCAGAAATAGATGTCAAGAAAGTATATATTTACCAGAAAGGAGGAAGGAAAAGTTTTTTTGTTTTTTTTTTGTTTTTGTTTTTGTTTTTTTTAGACGGAGTCCGGCTCTGTCGCCCAGGCTGGAGTGCAGTGGCGCGATCTCGGCTCACTGCAAGCTCCGCCTCCCGGGTTCACCGTTCTTCTGCCTCAGCCTTCCCAGTAGCTGGGACTACAGGCGCTCGCCACTATGCCCGGCTATTTTTTTTTGTAATTTTAGTAGAGACGGGGTTTCACCATGTTAGCCAGGATGGTCTCCATCTGCTGACCTTGTGATCCTCCCGCCTCTGCCTCCCAAAGTGCTGGGATTACAGGCGTGAGCCACCGCACCCAGCCAGGAAAAGATTATTTAAACCCAAACTGTAGCCACTTCCTGCAGTTTAAGGAAAATGAATTTCCACACAGCTTTCTTCCACCTACTGTGAAAAAGAGAAAGAAATTACAAAACCTCTGCCAATGATTCTATCTTGCATAAATGGCCCTTTGTTTAATCCAGACGTTAATCAGTTTTTGGCTATGCACAGTTAAGCTTGGGGCAGAGTCGAAGGAAAGGGAGATTGCCCTGCGTAATAAAGTGAGGGGGATTGAATTGGGGGGAGAAAAAGAGAAGCCAGAACCCAGGGAGGGGGCCAGGAAAGTACAAAGTAGGTAACTGGGAAGGATCTTTGAGTGGGAGGGAGGCTGAACTACATCAAGCCTTCAGTGAGTGGTGCCTTGTGTGAACAGCATGTTTCTTGCAGTTGGACATTTTGGGTAGAAGGGTAAGGACAAAGATCTAAGTTTTCTGTCTGGATTTGCAAGAGCAGAGAAGATTGTGGTGGATATAAGACCCAAGTTGAGCTCAAAACATCAGGTTGTAAATCCACAAGTGACCACAGTGCATAAAATTCCTAGATAAGTCACAAAGATCTTGAGGAGGCTGCTGAACTTTCCACAGACCGTGGGATATGGGGTTGTGCTTTTTAAATTTTGTGTTTATTCTTTGATTTCAAAGAGCAAAGTGACTTCAGTTGACAGTTGACTAGTAACTATATTAAGCCCCATAAAGCTGAGAGGGGATGTGGATTAAAAGGATGAGCAGAAATATAAGAGTATACTACTGCAGCTCCAGGGTTCAAACGATCCTCCTGGCTCAGCCTCCTGAGTGTCTGGGACTATAGGTGCATGCCACCATGCCTGGGCTGTTGTATGTAGTACTCAACTGCCCAGTTGGATGTAGTACACAAATTATGTTTTCTTTATGCATTCAGCAAACATTCATCGGGCCAGACACTGTTCTGAAAAATACACAGTCGACTCTTGAACAACACAGGCTTGAACTGCATGCGACCACTAATACTCAGACTTTCTTCTGGCTTTGCAACCCCTAAGACAGTAAGACCAACCCCTCCTGCTCCTCAGCCTACTGGAAGTGATGATGGTGAGGATGAAGACCTTTACTTTATGATGATTCACTTCTATTTAATGGATAGTAAATTTATTTTCCCTTCTGATTATTTTAATACCATTTTCTCTAGCTTACTTTATGGATAGGATACAGTATCTAATACGTATGACATACAAAATATGTGTTAAGCAACTGTTGATGTTATTGATAAGGATTCTGGTCAACAGTAGGCTATTATTAGTTAAGACATTAGGGAGTCAGAAGTTATACACGAATTTCCAACTGTGAAGCGTGGAGGACTCATCAAGGATCAACTGTATTGGCATCCCTAAATATTACTCCCTACAGCAGAAACTCCTATACAAGGAGACTAGATGTAGGCTGCCAGTGAAAACCAACGTATCATTTCTGGGCAGCAAATTTAGGAGCTAATGTATGATTCACCATGCTCTCTTTTCCCTCTGCCGTGACAACCCCTAATGTTCCAATGTTCCATCAGCCTGAGTCCTTAAGTAAATATGACACGGAGCATAGCCAACCAGGGACATTGTATTAGTCAGAGTTCTCTAGAGGGACAGAACTAATAGGATAGATGTATATATGAAGGGGAGCTTATTAAGGAGTATTGACTCACACCGTCACAAGGTGAGGTCCCACAATAGCCTCTCTGGAAGCTGAGGAACAAGGAGAGCCAGTCCAAGTCCCAAAGCTGAAGAACTTGGAGTCTGATATTCCAGGACAAGAAGCATCCAGCACGGGAGAAAGATGTAGCCCAGAAGACTAAGCCAGTCTAGTCTTCCATGTTCTTCTGCCTGCTTTTCGTCTGGCCATGCTGGCAGCTGATTAGATTGTACCCACCCAGATTGAGAGTAGGTCTGCCTTTCCCAGTTCGCTGACTCAAATGTTAATCTCCTTTGGCAACACCCTCACAGACACACCCAGGAACAATACTTTGCATCCTTCCATCGAGTTGGCACACAGTTTTTTTTTTAATTTTATTATTATATTTTAAATTATAGGGTACATGTGCACAACGTGCAGGTTTGTTACATATGTATACATGTGCCATGTTGGTGTGCTGCACCCATTAACTAGTCATTTACATTAGGCATATCTCCTAATGCTATCCCTCTCCCCTCACCACATCCCATGACAGGCCCTGGTGTGTGATGTTCCCCTTCCTGTGTCCAAGTGTTCTCATTGTTCAATTCCCGCCTATAAGTGAGAACATGTAGTGTTTGGTTTTCTGTCCTTGCGATAGTTTGCTGAGAATGATGGTTTCCAGCTTCATCCATGTCCCTACAGAGGACATGAACTCATCCTTTTTTATGGCTGCATAGTATTGCATGGTGTGTATGTGCCACATTTTCTTAATCCAGTCTATCATTGATGGGCATTTGGGTTGGTTCCAAGTCTTTGCTATTGTGAATAGTGCCACAATAAACATACGTGTGCATGTGTCTTTATAGCAGCATGATTTACAATCCTTTGGTTATATAAACCCAGTAATGGGATGGCTGGATCAAATGTTATTTCTAGTTCTAGATCCTTGAGGAATCGCCACACTGTCTTCCACAATGGTTGAACTAGTTTACACTCCCAAAAACAGTGTAAAGGTGTTCTTATTTCTCCACCTCCTCTCCAGCACCTGTTGTTTCCTGACTATTTAATGATCGCCATTTTAACTGGTGTGAGATGGCATCTCATTGTGGTTTTGATTTGCATTTCTCTGATGGCCAGTGATGATAAGCATTTTTTCGTGTGTCTGTTGGCTGCATAAATGTCTTCTTTTGAGAAGTGTCTATTCATATCCTTTGCCCACTTTTTGATGGGGTTGTTTGATTCTTTTCTTGTAAATTTGTTTATATGTAGATTCTGGATATTATCCCTTTGTCAGATGAGTAGATTGCAAAAATTTTCTCCCATTCTGTAGGTTGCCTGTTCACTCTGATGGTAGTTTCTTTTGCTGTGCAGCTCTTTAGTTTAATTAGATCCCATTTGTCAATTTTGGCTTTTGTTGCCATTGCTTTTGGTGTTTTAGACATGAAGTCCTTGCCCATGCCTATGTCCTGAATGGTACTACCTAGGTTTTCTTCTAGGGTTTTTATGGTTTTAGGTCTAATATTTAAGTCTTTAATCCACCTTGAATTAATTTTTGTATAAGGTGTAAGGAAGGAATCCAGTGTCAGCTTTCTACATATGGCTAGCCAATTTTCCCAGCACCATTTATTACGTAGGGAATCC